>NC_140327.1:2250844-2304213 GCF_964211825.1 Aythya ferina
GGTAATTGGGGGGGGTTGGGGGGCAATAAGGAGGGGGTTTGGGGGGGATATGGGGGGGTAAGGGGAGGTTTGGGGGGGATTTGGGGGATATAAGGGGGGGTTTTGGGGGCTGGGGGGGTAATTAAGGGGCTGGGGGGGTAATTAAGGGGGTGGGGGGGTAATTGGGGGAGGTGGGGGGGCAATAAGGAGGGGGTTGGGGGGGATATGGGGGGGATTTGGGGGGGTAAGAGGGAGGGTTGGGGGGAATAAGGGGGGGTTTGGGGGGTGATTGGGGGGCTGGGGGGGCAATTAAGGGGCTGGGGGGGTAATTAAGGGGGTGGGGGGGTAATTGGGGGGGGTTGGGGGGCAATAAGGAGGGGGTTGGGGGGGATATGGGGGGGATTTGGGGGGGTAAGGGGAGGTTTGGGGGGGATTTGGGGGATATAAGGGGGTGTTTTGGGGGCTGGGGGGGCAATTAAGGGGCTGGGGGGGCAATTAAGGGGGTGGGGGGGTAATTAAGGGGCTTGGGGGGCAATAAGGAGGGGGTCTGGGGGGGATATGGGGGGGATTTGGGGGGGTAAGGGGGGGGATGGGGGGGATTTAGGGGGATATAAGGGGGGGTTTTGGGGGGTGGGGGGCAATTAAGGGGCTGGGGGGGTAATTAAGGGGCTGGGGGGGTAATTAAGGGGGTGGGGGGGTAATTGGGGGGGGGGGGGGGCAATAAGGAGGGGGTTTGGGGGGGATATGGGAGGGATTTGGGGGGGTAAGGGGAGGTTTGGGGGGGATTTAGGGGATATAAGGGGGGGGTTTTGGGGGCTGGGGGGGCAATTAAGGGGCTGGGGGGGTAATTAAGGGGGTGGGGGGGTAATTGGGGGGGGTTGGGGGGGCAATAAGGAGGGGGTTTGGGGGGGATATGGGGGGGATTTGGGGGGGTAAGGGGGGGATGGGGGGGATTTAGGGGGATATAAGGGGGGATTTTGGGGGGTGGGGGGCAATTAAGGGGCTGGGGGGGTAATTAAGGGGCTGGGGGGGCAATTAAGGGGCTGGGGGGGTAATTAAGGGGCTTGGGGGGCAATAAGGAGGGGGTCTGGGGGGGATTTGGGGGGTAAGGGGGGGGATGGGGGGGATAAGGGGGGGTTTGGGGGGCGATTGGGGGGCTGGGGGGGCAATTAAGGGGCTGGGGGGGTAATTAAGGGGGTGGGGGGGCAATAAGGGGTCCCGGGGGTGTTTTTGGGGTGGTTTTGGGGGTTTTAGGGTTTTTTTTTTGCCCCCCCCCAGGTGATTTTGCACTTCATGGTGGGGTCGCCCAGCGCCGCCGTCAGCCAGGACCTGGCGCAGCTCCTGGTGCAGGCGGGGCTGATGAAGAGGTGGGGGGGGGGGGGATTTTTTGGGGTGGGGGGGGGCGTTTTTGGGGTCGGGGGGGGCATTTTTGGGGTTGGGGGGCTTTTAGGGGGGGGTTACAGGGGTTTTGGGGGGGGTTACAGGGGCTTAGGGGGGATTTTGGGGGGGGATTGGGGGGATTTGGGGAGCCCCAAGGGGGGATTTTTTATATGGGGGGGGGATTTTTGGGGTGGAGGGGGGCGTTTTTGGGGTCGGGGGGGGGCATTTTTGGGGTTGGGGGAATTTTGGGGGGGGCTACGGGGGGTTTTGGGGGGGGTTTAGGGGGGATTTGGGGGCTGGAGGGGGGATTTGGGGGCTTGGGGGAGCCCCAAGGGGGGCATTTTTTATATGGGGGGGGCGTTTTTGGGGTTGGGGGGGTAATTTGGGGTTGGGGGGGGCGTTTTGGGGGTCGGGGGGGGCGTTTTTGGGGTTGGGGGGCTTTTAGGGGGGGTTACAGGGGCTTAGGGGGGGATTTTGGGGGGGATTGGGGGGATTTGGGGACCCCAAGGGGGGATTTTTTATATGGGGGGGGCGTTTTTGGGGTCGGGGGGGCATTTTTGGGGTTGGGGGGGGGCTAAGGGTGTTTTTTGGGGGATTTGGGGGGTTTTGGGGGTGGTTTAGGGGGGATTTGGGGGAGTTTCGGGGGGATTTGGGGGCTTGGGGGAGCTCCAAGGGGGGGATTTTTTATATGGGGGGGGCGTTTTTGGCGTTGGGGGGGTAATTTGGGGTTGGGGGGGGCATTTTTGGGGTTGGGGGGGGCTAAGGGTGATTTGGGGGGGATTTGGGGGGTTTTGGGGGTGGTTTGGGGGGGATTTGGGGGAGTTTCGGGGGGATTTGGGGGCTTGGGGAGCCCCAAGGGGGGGATTTTTTTTATTGGGGGGGGGGTCCTTGGGGGGTTATTGGGGTTTTAGGGGGATTTTGGGGTCCCAGAAGGGAATTTGGGGGGGTCCAGGGGGGGGAAATTTGGGTTTCAGTGGGATTTTGGGGTCGTGGGGAGGATCTTTGGGTGGGTTTTGGGGTTTTGGGGGAATTTGGGGGGGGTCCTGGGGGGGCTTTTGGGATTTTGGGGGGATTTTGTTGGATTTTGGGGAATTTTGGTGGGATTTTAGTAGGATTTTAGTGGGATTTTAGTAGGATTTTAGTGGGATTTTAGTAGGATTTTAGTGGGATTTTAATAGGATTTTAGTAGGATTTGGGCTCTTGCTGGGCTTTGCGACCTCCCCCATCCCCGAAACCCCCCCCAAAATCCCGGGGGCTGTCCGGGGGGGGCCTTCCCTATTTGAGGGGGGGTCTCCCCTAAATTTTTGGGGCCCCCCCCAGCGAGGGGGGGGAGGCTCCGTGCATCACCTCGGCGGGTTTCCAGTTCCTCCTCCTGGACACCCCCGCTCAGCTCTGGTACTTCGTCCTCCAATACCTGCGGGGTGCCGAGGTGAGGGGGGGTCCCCCGACCCTAAAAGCCCCCCCCGTGTCGTTTCGGGACCCTAAATTAATTGTGGGACCCCCCTTTTTTTGGGGGACCCCCCCCCCGACCCTATAAAGGCGCGCGGGATGGACCTGGTGGAGATCCTGGCCTTCCTCTTCCAGCTCAGCTTCTCCACGCTGGGGAAGGTTGGAGGGGGGGGATTTGGGGTTTTTTGGGGGGGATTTGGGGTTTGGGGGAGACTTGGGGGGGATTTGGGGGGGAATAAGGGGGATTTGGGGGGAAATGGGGGGGATTTGGGGGAAATAAGGGGGATTGGAGGGGGATTTGGGGGGGAAATAGGGGAGAAATGGGGGTTTTGGGGGGGGATTTGGGGTTTTGGGGGGGGATTTGGGGTTTTTGGGGGGGTTGGGGGTTTGGGGAGGGGGTTGGGGGGGAATAGGGGGGGATTTGGGGGGGATTGGGGGGGAAATAAGGGGGATTGGAGGGGGATTTGGGGGGGAAATAGGGGAGAAATGGGGGTTTTGGGGGGGATTTGGGGTTTTGGGGGGGGATTTGGGGTTTGGGGAGGGGTTTGGGGGGGAAGTGGGTGGGTTTCAGGGGAAATAAGGGGAATTGGAGGGGGATTTGGGGGGAAAATAGGGGGGATTTGGGGTTTTTGGGGGGGATTTGGGATTTTTGGGGGGGGATTTGGGGTTTGGGGAGGGGGTTGGGGGGAATTGGGGGGATTTGGGGGGGAAATAGGGGGCAATTGGGGTTATTGGGGGGGAAATGGGGGAATTGGGGGGGAAATGGGGGGATTTGGGGCCGTTGGGGGCAAACTGGGGGCACTGGGAGGGAACTGGGGGTTATGGGGAGGACTCGGGGGGGGGAACTGGGAGGGAACTGGGAGGAACTGGGAAGTTGGCGGGGAGAAACGGAGGAAATGGGGGGGAACTGGGAGGACTGGGAGGAGGTGGGGGTTACTGGGGGGGGTCTGGGGGCTTAGTGGGGGGAACCGGGAGGGAACCGGGAGGAACTGGGAGGGAACTGGGAGGAACTGGGAGGAACTGGGCGCCCCCACAGGACTACTCGGTGGAGGGGATGAGCGAGTCGCTGCTCACCTTCCTGCAGCACCTGCGCGAGTTCGGGCTGGTCTTCCAGAGAAAGGTGGGGGGGGGGCACGGGGACCCCAATCCCGACCCCAATCCCGACCCCAATCCCGGCCCTAATCCCAGCCCCAGTCCCCATCCCCTTTTATTTGTCCCCAACCCCGTCCCCGTCCCGTTTCTTGTCCCTATTTCCTTGTCCACATCCCTTTCTGTCCCCAATCTTGTCCCCATTTCCCTGTCCCCATTTCCCTGTCCCTATTTCCCTGTCCCCATTTCCCTGTCCCCAACCTTGTCCCTATTTCCCTTTCCCTATTTCCTTGTCCCTTTCCTTGTCCCCATCCGTTTCTGTCCCTATTTCCCCATCCTTGTCCCCATTTCCTTGTCCCTGTCCCTATTTCCCTGTCCCCATCCTCATCCCAAATCTTGTCCCCATTTCCTTGTCCCTATTTCCCTTTTCCTATTTCCCCATCCCTTTCCCTGTCCCTATTTCCCTGTCCCCATTTCCTTGTCCCCATCCCTTTCCTTGTCCCCATTTCCCTGTCCCCAGCCTCATCCCAAATCTCATCCCCATTTCCTTGTCCCTATTTCCCCATCCCCATCCCTGTCCCCATTTCCTTGTCCCCATTTCCCTGTCCCCATTTATTCCTGTCCCCAGCCTCATCCCAAATCTCGTCCCCATTTCCCCGTCCCCATTTCCTTGTCCCCATCCCTTTCCTTGTCCCCATTTCCCTGTCCCCATCCCTGTCCCCAGCCTCATCCCAAATCTCATCCCCATTTCCTTGTCCCTATTTCTTTGTCCCCATTTCCCCGTCCCCATCCCAAATCTCGTCCCCATTTCCCTGTCCCCATTTCCCTGTCCCCATTTCCCTGTCCCCATTTCCCTGTCCCCATTTCCCTGTCCCCATTTCCCTGTCCCCATTTATTCCTGTCCCCAGCCTCATCCCAAATCTCGTCCCCATTTCCCCGTCCCCATTTCCTTGTCCCCATCCCTGTCCCCAGCCTCATCCCAAATCTCATCCCCATTTCCTTGTCCCTATTTCCTCATCCTCATCCCTGTCCCTATTTCTTTGTCCCCATTTCCCTGTCCCCATCCCAAATCCCGTCCCCATTTCCCTGTCCCCATCCCAAATCCCGTCCCCATTTCCCTGTCCCCATTTCCTTGTCCCCATTTCCCCATTTCCCCGTCCCCATCTCCCCACCCCCATCTCCCCACCCCTTTCCCTGCCCCCATCCCCTTTCCCCACCCCATTAACGTCCCCATTTCCCCCCCCCCCAGCGCAAATCCCGCCGCTTCTACCCCACTCGCCTCGCCATCGCCCTGGCCTCGGGGACCTCGGGGACCCCCCCGGACCCCGACACCCGCGGCTTCGTCCTGGTGGAGACCAATTACCGCATCTACGCCTACACCGGTAACCCCAAAACCCCCCCAAAACCCTTCGGGGGACTTAATATTAGGGTTTTCACCCCATTTTTTGGTGCCCCCCCCGTAGATTCGGAGCTGCAGATCGCCCTCATCGCCCTTTTTTCCGAGCTCCTCTATCGCTTCCCCAACCTGGTGGTGGCTCAGGTGACGAGGGACAGCGTCCAGGCCGCCATCGCCAATGGGATCACGGCCGACCAGGTGGGGTGGGGGGGTCCTGGGGGGCGTTTTGGGGGGGTTTCAGGGGTCCTGGGGCGGATTTGGGGTGTCCTATTGAGGTATTGGGGGGTTTCAGGGGGATTTGGGGGGTCCTGGGGGGGTTATCCGGGGGGTATTGGGGTACAGGTGGCCATCAGCAATGGGATCATGGCCGACCAGGTGGGGTGGGGGGGTCCTGGGGGGTGTTTTGGGGGGGTTTCAGGGGTCCTGGGGGGGATTTGGGGGGTCTTAGGGGGGTTTCAGGGGGATTTGGGGGGTCTTGGGGGGGTTATCCGGGGGGTATTGGGGTGCAAATGGCCATCAGCAATGGGATCACGGCCGACCAGGTGGGGTGGGGGGGTCCTGGGGGGCGTTTTGGGGGGGTTTCAGGGGTCCTGGGGGGGATTTGGGGGGTCTTAGGGGGGTTTCAGGGGGATTTGGGGGGTCCTGGGGGGGTTTCAGGGGGGTATTGGGGTGTAAATGGCCATTGGCAATGGGATCACGGCCAACCAGGTGGGGTGGGGGGGTCCTGGGGGGGATTTTGGGGGGGTTTCAGGGGTCCTGGGGGGGATTTGGGGGGTCTTAGGGGGGTTTCAGGGGGATTTGGGGGGTCCTGGGGGGGTTTCAGGGGGTTATTGGGGTGTAAATGGCCATTGGCAATGGGATCACGGCCAACCAGGTGGGGTGGGGGGGTCCTGGGGGGCGTTTTGGGGGGGTTTCAGGGGTCCTGGGGGGGATTTGGGGGGTCCTGAGGGGTCCCAGAGGGGTTTTGGGGGGATATCGGGGGGCTATTGGGGGGTATTTGGGGGGTATTGGGGTGCAAATGGCCTTTGGCAATGGGATCACGGCCGACCAGGTGGGGTGGGGGGGTCCTGGGGGGGCGTTTTGGGGGGGTTTCGGGGGTCCTGGGGGGGATTTGGGGGGTCTTAGGGGGGTTTCAGGGGGATTTGGGGGGTCTTGGGGGGGTTTCAGGGGGGTATTGGGGTGTAAATGGCCATCGGCAATGGGATCACGGCCAACCAGGTGGGGTGGGGGGGTCCGGGGGGGCGTTTTGGGGGGGTTTGGGGGGTCCTGGGGGGGATTTCAGAAGTCCCAGAGGGGTTTTGGGGGGATTTGGGGGGTCCTGGGGAGGTTTCAGGGGGGTATTGGGGTGCAAATGGCCATCAGCAATGGGATCACGGCCGACCAGGTGGGGTGGGGGGGTCCTGGGGGGCGTTTTGGGGGGGTTTCAGGGGTCCTGGGGGGGATTTGGGGGGTCCTGAGGGGTCCCAGAGGGGTTTTGGGGGGATATCGGGGGGCTATTGGGGGGTATTTGGGGGGTATTGGGGTGCAAATGGCCATCAGCAATGGGATCACGGCCGACCAGGTGGGGTGGGGGGGTCCTGGGGGGCGTTTTGGGGGGGTTTGGGGGGTCTTGGAGGGGATTTAGGGGGTCCTGGGGGGGATTTGGTGGGTCTCAGGGGGGTATTGGGGGGTCCTGGGGGGGTATTGGGGTCCCTGGGGGGTCCCTGGGGAGCTCTGTGAAGCTTTGGGGTTCCCCCATAGGATGTGGGGGGTGGGGGGGCTTTGGGGTACCCCTGGGGGTACCGGGACCCCCCCTCAATTTACCGCCCCCCCCCCCAGATCATCCACTTCCTCCGCACCCGGGCGCACCCCATCATGGCCAAGCAGGTGAGTGGGGGGGGGGGGCACATAAAAAAGGGGGGGGGGTCCCCTGGTTTTGGGGACCCCGACCCCACATTGTCCCTGTGTCCCCCCCCCCCCAAAGACCCCCGTGCTGCCCCCCACCATCACCGACCAGATCCGCCTCTGGGAGCTGGAGCGGGACCGCCTGCGCTTCTCCGAGGGTGAGGGGGGGTCCCCAAAATCCTGGGGGGGTCCCCAAAATCCTGGGGGGTCCCCAAAATCCTGGGGGGTCCCCAAAATCCCCAGGGGGTCCCCAACTCCCCCCCCAAGGGGTCTCTCACCCCCCCAGGGCGTCCCCAACATCCCTGGGGTGTCCCCAACGCCCTCAGGGGGGTCCCCAACGTCTTTGGGGGTCCCCAACCCCCCCCCAGGGGGTCCCTTCTGCCCCCCCCCCAGGTGCATTTTTGGGGTGTTCCCCCCCCAGGACCCCAATAATTAAGAAGGGACATGGGGAGGGGGGGGGCAAGTGGCTGTCACTGGGGGGGTGTCCCCAAAGGGGGGTTGTCCCCAAAAGGATGGTGGCTTCCTTGGGGGGGTGTCCCCAAAAGGGGGGGTTCCCAAGGGGTGGTGGCACCCCAAAACGGGGGTGTCCCCAAAACGGGGGTGTCCCTAAGGGGTGGTGGCTTCCCGGTGGGGTGTTCCCAAAAGTGGGGGTGTCCCCAAAGGATGGTGGCTTCCTTGGAGGGGGTGTCCCCAAAAGGGGGGGGGTGGCTTCCCTGGGGGGTGTCCCCTAAAGGAGGGGGTGTCCCCAAGGGGGGTGGCTTTCCCTGGGGGGGTGTCCCCAAAATTGGGGGGCATTCCCAAAGTGGGGTGGCTTCCTCTGGGGGGGTGTCCCCAAAAGGGGGGTGTCCCCAAGGGGGGGGCGGCCCTAAAGGAGGGGGTGTCCCCAAAAGGTGGTGGCTTCCCTTAAGGGGGTGTCCCCAAGGGGGGGGTCCCTAAAAGGGGGGGGGTGGCGTCCCTGGGGGTTTCCCTAGAGGGGGTGTCCCCAAAGTCTTGGTGGCACCCCCTGGGGACACCCCCAAACAGAAGCATCCTCACTAACCCCCCTTTGTGCCCCCCGTGTCCCCCCCCCCTTTTTTTTTTTTGCCCCCCCAGGGGTGCTGTACAACCAGTTCCTGTCGCAGGTGGACTTCGAGGTGCTGCGGGACCACGCGCGGGCTCTGGGGGTGCTGATTTTCGAGAACCCCGGGCGCCGCCTGATGGTGGTGACCCCCGGGGGCCACCCCGACGTCAAACGCTTCTGGAAGCGGCAGAAACACAGCGCCTAAAGCCCCCCCCCTCCCCAAAATATGTCCCCCCCCCCATCCTCAGGGGGGTGACAAAAAGGCAGCCCCACAACCCCTCATCCCTTTTTTTTGTTTTGTTTTTTTATTAAGGTGGGTTTTTTAAGTGTAAATAAAGGAGTTTTGAGCAAGCTGCGGTGTTTAGGGGGTTAATATGGGATGGGGGGGGGGAAATGAAGTTCCAGCAGCAAATCCCAGTTCTCCCAGTAGCCCCCCTCTGGATCCCAGTCCCCCCAGTAGCCCCCTCTAGATCCCAGTTCTCCCAGTAGCCCCCTCTGGATCCCAGTCCCCCCAGTAGTCCCCTTCTGGATCCCAGTCTCCCATCAAAAGCTTTGAAGTGTTTTGGAAGGCAATAAAAAATAAAACGATAAAATAACAAATCAACGAATAAAATAACAAATAATATAAAAAAATAAAAATAAAATGGAAGTATAAAAAATATTTGAAAACATAAAAGATATTTGAAAATATATAAAAAAAATAAAATATTAAAAAAACTTTTAAAAATATAAAGAATAATTAAAAAATATTTTAAAGTTTAATTAATTAATTAATTAATAATAAATAAAAGCCAACGTTTCTCTACTCTCAAGGGCTCAAGCAGCGGAGCAGGTGGGACCAGAAGGTCCCCTAGACCCGAAATACTGAATTTTAAGTTAAAAAGGAAGGTAAACGTGCAAACGCGTGTCGTTAGGGATGGATTTGGGGGAAGAACAAGCAAATTTCGGACAATAAAAACCGCCCAAGGGATGGAGCCGCCCCCACTTCCCGAGCCCCGACCCGCGTCTGGGGGCGCCACCGCGGCCGCCCCCCTTATATAGGGCAGGGCCGGACGCGGCCGAGTCAACCGCGGCGCGGGCTTCAATCAGGTCCGACCACGCCCCTGCAACGCACGGGGCCGCGGGGCCGCGGTTCTCAACCAGGTCCGACCCCAAACGGCCTGGTCGGGACCTGGGGGAGCCCCGCAGGGTCCCAGTGCCCCCAGCCCTCCCCTAGACGCCAATCTCCCCAGTGACCTTATCTCTACTCCCCAACCTCACCTGGAACTCCTCCTTAATCCCATTTTCCAGTAAAAAAAGAGGAAAAAAGGGGGCAAAAAACATTCTTACGAGCCACATCGTGTCCCTACAAGTATTCAAGGGACTTTTGGATAACGCCCTCCACATCATTTAAGTCCTGTTCAGCTCGGAAGCACTCAAAGAATTAGACTGGGGGGCTAATTACTGTAGAATATTTTAGACTGGAAAGGGCCTTAAAGATCAGCTGGGTCCCACCTCTCTACCACAAGATCTGGAAGGGGCCTCAGCGACTTCTCTTTATGCGAGGGAACAAACAGACAATGTCTTTAGCTAAAAGCTTATTTTGGGGGGAAAAAGGGGGTTTTTAGTGAACAAAAACCCGCAGGACTAGCTATTGTGAGAACAACCATCCCTAATGCTGCCTCTCTCCCACTGAGGGCGCCGCCGCCGTCCCCCCTTATATAGGGCAGGGCCGGACGCGGCCGAGTCAACCGCGGCGCGGGCTTCAATCAGGTCCGACCGCGCCCCTGCAACGCACGGGGCCGCGCGGCCGCGGTTCTCAACCAGGTCCGCTCCCAAACGGCCTGGCCGAGGGGAGGGGGGAGGAGCCCCTGGAGCTTCCCCTTGATCCCATTTCCCTGTAAATAGGGAAAAAGAGGCAAAAAAACTGCTTTTAGGGTCTGTAACAGCTGCCCGTGAAGATTCAGGAGACGTTTAAATAATGCCCTCGGCGTCCTTTAAAATTTCCTCAGCCCTCAGGCAATTCATTGGACCGGGGGACTAATTATCGTGGAATAATTGAAAATGGAAGGGATCCTAAAAGCTCCCCTGGCTCCAAGGAATCATCCCAGGGGACAAACAGACACATGTTTTAACTAAATGCTTATTTTGGGGCAGAAAAAGGGGCTTTCAGCACAAAAAACCCTGCCACAGTAGCAATCCCAGTCCCTCCAGGAGCACTTTTCCATCTCCCAGTTCCTCCCAGTAACTGGCTGTGGATCCCAGTTCCCCCAGCAAGGTAGAAGAGGCTTCTCCCCATCACCAGATCCTCGCAGTGAGCTCAGGACCAGGACGAGACTCATCCAGAACCTTCCTCTGGCCCTCAGGGGATACTGGAGAGGCATCTGGACAATGCCTCGTTAAGATAATTGCGCTAATTTGGTCTTTGTGGAGCTCTGAACCTCATCAGGTGGAGAGGGGGGGGAGGCAGGAAACAGCCCGGATCCCAGTCCCCAGATCCCAGTCCTCCCAGTATCCCTACCACCAATTGCTGCCCAAGTCCCAGTCCCTCCAGTATGAGACCTCCGCATCCCAGTGCTCCCAGTCCTCCCCTAGACCCCATCCCCTTCCTCTACTCCCAAAAATCTCACATTTAAATCCCCCTTGACCCCATTTTCCTGTAAAAACGGGGAAAAAAAGGGCAAAAAACTCGGACAACTCCAGGTCTCACCATCGCCACCCCAAAAGCACCAATTCCCAGACCTTCATCAGCTCTTAATTAGCAAAAAGTGATAAAATTGGCGTCCCTGCAGTTTTTTTTCCCACCCAGAAGCTGGATTTGGGTCAAACCCCCCAAAAATCCCCGTTAATTTCTGGGAGGCTCCGGGATTCGGAACCCAGCACCCCAAAAGGTCCCCGCACCCTCAATTTCATGACAATTAAAGAAGAATCAGGCAAAATATATATATATATTTATTAAAAGTTCATTTTGAGGGGCAAAAAAATGAGTTTTTAACCCCTTTGAGGGGAAAAAAAATAATTTAATTTTAATTTTACCCCCCCACACCCCGCTGTACCCCCTCAGCACCCTTTTCGGCCCAGTTTTATCCCATTCCCTGCCCTCCCCCCCCCTTTCTGCAGCTCCAGAGCACCCAATTATCCCATCCCCCCCCCCCCCCAGTTCTGGAGATCTGGATGGGCGGCTGCTGCCAGCACCCTGGGGGGGTCGGGGGGGGGCCAGGCCAGGGCGGCGCCTGGGCTCAAAGCAGGCGGCTGCAGCACCCGGCTGGGCAGGTGGGGACCCCCCCGGTACTGGGAAGGAACTGGGACCAGTATGGGAGGGAACTGGGACCAGTATGGGGGGGCCTAAGGGGGATGGGAGTGGGGTAGGGGGGGCTGGGTCCAGTTTGGGGGGGAACTGGGACCAGTATGGGGGGGCCTAAGGGGGATGGGAGCAGTTTGGGGGGGAACTGGGACCAGTATGGGGGGGCCCAAGGGGGATGGGAGTGGGGTAGGGGGGCTGGGACCAGTTTGGGGGGGAACTGGGACCAGTATGGGGGGGCCCAAGGGGGATGGGAGTGGGGTAGGGGGGCTGGGACCAGTTTGGGGGGTGATGGAACCAGTATGGGAGGGACTGGGGGGTCTGGGAGCAGTCTTGGGGGGAACTGGGACCAGTTTGGGGGGTGATGGAACCAGTATGGGAGGGACTGGGGGGTCTGGGAGCAGTTTGGGGAGGAACTGGGACCAGTATGGGAGGGACTGGGGGGGCTGGGATTGGGGCAGGGGGGGCTGGGACCAGTTTGGGGTGTGCTGGGACCAGTTTAGATGGAACTGGGGCCAGTTTGGGGGGTGATGGAACCAGTATGGGAGAGCCTGGGGGGTCTGGGAACAGTCTGGGGGGAACTGGGACCAGTTTAGATGGAACTGGGACCAGTTTGGGGGACATTGGGAGCAGTTCAGGCTGGGCGGGGTGCCAGGACCAGTTTGGGGTGCAGACTGGGCCCAGTTTGGGGTGCGTACTGGGCCCAGTTTGGGTGCTGGGGGTCTCGTTGCAGGATCTCGGCGCTGCGGGGGCCATGGGGCAGAGGCAGGCGGCTGCGCCCCCCCCGGCCCCCATCGGTGGGTTGGGGACTGGGAGGCACTGGGAGAGACTGGGAGGGACTGGGAGGGACTGGGAGGGACTGGGAGGGGACAGTGGGGGTGGGGGGACAGCGGGGACAAGGATGGGGGGGGTTGGGGGGGGGAAGGGGAAGGGGAAGGGGGGGGGCTCCAAAATTAATTGGGACGGGGGGACAATGGGGACATGGGGATACTGGGGGTACTGGAGATACTGGGAGTACTGGGGGTACTGGGGATACTGGGGATACTGGGGATACTGGGGATACTGGGGGTACTGGGATACTGGGGATACTGGGAGTACTGGGGATACTGGGGGTATCTGGGAGTACTAGGGATACTTGGGGATACTGGGGATACTGGGGATACTGGGGATACTGGGGGTACTGGGATACTGGGGATACTGGGAGTACTGGGGATACTGGGGGTATCTGGGAGTACTAGGGATACTTGGGGATACTGGGGATACTGGGGATACTGGGGGAACTGGGGATACTGGGGGTACTGCGGATACTGGGAGCACTGCGGATACTGGGAGCACTGGGAATACTGGGAGCACTGCGGGTACTGGCCATACTGGGGCTACTGGGAGTTACTGGGCGTACTGGGAACGCGGCGATCCGGAACACGGGGACACAGGGGGGGGCAGCGGGGGCCTTGGGGACACCGGGCCCGTGCCCCCTGTCCCCCCCCAGTGCCCCCAGTGCCCCCCCCGGAGGAGGCGTCCCCGCTGGAGCGGGGGCTGCACGCCGTGGTGGGCACCTTCTACCAGTACGCGGGGGCGCCGGGGGGGGGCGGCGAGCCCAGCCTGGACCCCCGCGCCTTCCAGGGGCTGCTGCGCCGCGAGCTGGGCCACCAGCTGAGCGTGAGTGGCCACCTGGGGGGGGGCACGGGACCCCCGGAAAGGCCCCAAAAAGGCCCCAAAAAGGCCTGAAAAGGCCCCCAAAAGGCCCCCAAAAGGGCCCAAAAAGGCCCTGAAAAGGCCTCAAAAAGGCCCCAAGAAGGCCCGAAAAGGCCCCCAAAAGGCCTGAAAAGGCCCCCAAAAGGCCTGAAAAGGCCCCAAAAGGCCTGAAAAGGCCCCCAAAAGGCCCCAAAAGGCCCCAAAAGGCCCCAAAAAGGCCCCGAAAAGGCCCCAAAAAGGCCTGAAAAGGCCCTGAATAAGCCTGAAAAGGCCCCAAAAGGCCCCGAAAAGGCCCCCAAAAGGCCCCAAAAAGGCCCCAAAAAGGCCTGAAAAGGCCCCCAAAAGGCCCCAAAAGGCCCGAAAAGGCCCCAAAAGACCCCGAATAGGCCCCGAAAAGGCCCCAAATAGGCCCTGGGCACGGGGACACGGGGATACGGGGGGCACTCCCAAAGTGACCCCATGGCCACAGGGGGCCCCCCCAAAGTGTCCCCGTGTCCCCAACCCCGTGTCCTCATGGCCCCCCCAGTGTTCCCATGGCCCCAGGGACCCCCCAATTGTCCCCATGTCCCCAGCCCCACACGACCCCATGACCCCATGTCCCCATGTCCCATTCCCAAGTGTCCCCATGTCCCCAGGGTGCCCCCCAGGTGTCCCCATGTCCCCAACCCCACATATCCCCATGTCCCCATGTCCCCCTATATGTCCCCACGTCCCCCCAAGTGTACCTATGTCCCCAACCCCATGACCCCATGTCCCCATGTCCCACACCACCCCTCCAAGTGTCCCCACGTCCCCAGGGTGCCCCCCCAAAGTGTCCCCGTGTCCCCAACCCCATGACCCCATGTCCCCATGTCCCACTCCCGTGTGTCCCCATGTCCCCACATCCCCCCAAGTGTCCCCATGTCCCCAACCCCATATCCTCATGGCCCTCTGAGTCACCCCATGACCCCAGCGACCCTCCCACGTCCCCCCACATGTCCCAATGTCCCCCCACGTCCCCCACCCCGCAGGACACGGGGCACCCCGAGGCGGTGGCCGCCGTCTTCGCGCTGCTGGACGCCAACGGGGACCGGCGCATCTCCTTCGCCGAGTACTGGCAGCTGGTGGCCTGGCTGTGCCACGTCCTGCGGCACCGCCACTACGGCGCCGCCGCCCCCACGGGGCCCCCCCTGCCCCCCGACGGCGACCCCGCTGCTGGGGGGCTCGGGGGCGAGCAATAAAGAGACCCCCAAGAGGGGGGAGTGCAGAGAGATCGGAGCTTGGGGGGAGCTTGGGGGGCACGTGGGGGGATGCCACAAAGCGTTCTGCCCTATAGGGTCCTGCCCTATAAGGTCCTGCCCCATAGGGTCCTGCCCTATAGGGTCCTGCCCCATAAGGTCCTGCCCCATAGGGTCTTGTTCCATGGGGACACTGCCCTATAGGGTCCTGTCCCATAGGGTCCTGCCCCATAGAGTCCTGTCCTATAGGGTCTTGATCCATGGGGACACTGCCCTATAGGGTCCTGCCCTGTAGGGTTCTGCCCTATAGGGTCCTGATCCATAGGGTCCTGTCCCATGAGGACACTGCCCTATAGGGTCCAGCCCCACAGGGTTCAGAACTGGGAGAATTAAGCCAAAACGGGGAATGGGGAGAAAATGGGGAGAATGAGGAGAAAACAGGGGAATGGGGGGAAAAACGGGGGAATGGGGGAAAAAACGGGGGAATGGGGATGGTGGGGAGAAAACGGGGGAAATTTGGCCACCTCCAACGACGGGACGGCCCCAATTTCATCTTCTCCAACACCCAAAACTTCATCCAACCCAACCTCGGTCAACTCCAATGATGGAACATCCCCAATTTTGTCTTCTCCAGCACCCAAAGCTTCATCCAACCCAACCTTGGCCATCTTCGATGACGGGACGTCCCCAATTTTGTCTTCTCCAAGACCCCAAAACCCCACCCAACCCAACTTTGGTCAACTCCAATGATGGAACAGCCCCAATTTTGTCTTCTCCAAGACACAAAACCCCACCCAACCCAACTTTGGTGATCTCCAGTGATGGAAGATCTCCAATTTCATCATCTCCCACACCCTAAACCCCGTCCAACCCAACTTTGACCATCTCCAATGATGGGATGTCCCCAGTTTTGTCTTCTCCAAGACCCCAAACCCCACCCAACCCAACTTTGACCATCTCCAATGATGGGATGTCCCCAGTTTTGTCTTCTCCAAGACCCCAAACCCCACCCAACCCAACTTTGACCATCTCCAATGATGGAACCTCCCAAATTTCATCACCCCCCACACCCAAGGCCGCGTCCAACCCAACCTTGGCCAACTCCAATGACCCCATAACTTCTCCATGAACCCCCACGCGCCGTGCTCGCTGCACGACCCCCTCTTGGGGGTCTCTTTATTGCTCGTCCCCGGGCCCCCCAGCAGCGGGGTCGCCGTCGGGGGGCAGGGGGGGCCCCGTGGGGGCGGCGGCGCCGTAGTGGCGGTGCCGCAGGACGTGGCACAGCCAGGCCACCAGCTGCCAGTACTCGGCGAAGGAGATGCGCCGGTCCCCGTTGGCGTCCAGCAGCGCGAAGACGGCGGCCACCGCCTCGGGTTGCCCCGTGTCCTGCGGGGGGGGGACGTGGGGGGACATTGGGACATCTGGGGGGGTTGCTGGGGTCATGGGGTGACTCAGAGGGCCATGAGGATATGGGGTTGGGGACACGGGGACACTTGGGGGGCGGTGTGGGACATGGGGACATGGGACATGGGGTTGGGGACATGGGAACATGTCGGGGGTGGTGTGGGACATGGGGACATGGGGATGTAGGGTCATGGGGACATGGGACATGGGGTTGGGGACATGGGGACACTTTGGGGGGCACCCTGGGGACATGGGGACACTTGGGAATGGGACACGGGGACATGGGGTCATGGGGTCGTGTGGGGCTGGGGCCATGGGGACACTTGGGGGGGGTCCCTGGGGCCATGGGGACACTGGGGGGGCCCGGAGGACACGGGGACACTTTGGGGGGTCCCCTGTGGCCATGGGGACATTTGGGGGTGCCCCCCGTGTCCCTGTGTCCCCGTGCCCAGGGCCTATTTGAGGCCTTTTCAGGGCCTATTCGGGGCCTTTCCGGGCCTTTTTGCGGCCTTTTGGGGCCTTTTGGGGCCTTTTCGGGGCCTATTTGGGGCCTTTTGGGGGCCTTTTGGGGCCTTTTCGGGGCCTATTTGGGGCCTTTTGGGGGCCTTTTGGGGCCTTTTCGGGGCCTTTTCAGGCCTTTTTGGGGCCTTTTTGGACCTTTTGGGGCCTTTTTGGGCCTTTTGGGGCCTTTTCAGGCCTTTTGGGGCCTTTTTGGGGCCTTTCTGGGGCCTTTTCGGGGCCTTTTTGGGGCCTTTTTGGGGCCTTTCCGGGGGTCCCGTGCCCCCCCCCAGGTGGCCACTCACGCTCAGCTGGTGGCCCAGCTCGTGGCGCAGCAGCCCCTGGAAGGCGCGGGGGTCCAGGCTGGGCTCGCCGCCCCCCCCCGGCGCCCCCGCGTACTGGTAGAAGGTGCCCACCACGGCGTGCAGCCCCCGCTCCAGCGGGGACGCCTCCTCCGGGGGGGGCACTGGGGGCACTGGGGGGGGACAGGGGGCACGGGCCCGGTGTCCCCAAGGCCCCCGGAGCCCCCCCCGTGTCCCCGTGTCCCGGATCGCCGCGTTCCCAGTACGCCCAGTAACTCCCAGTAGCCCCAGTATGGCCAGTACCCGCAGTGCTCCCCGTATCCCCAGTGCTCCCAGTGTCCCCAGTGCTCCCAGTATCCCCATGTCCCCATATCCCCATGTTCCCAGTATCCCCAGTATTCCCAGTATCCCCAGTATTCCCAGTACCCCCAGTACCCCCAGTATCCCCAGTACTCCCAGTATCCCCAGTAACCCAGTACCCCCAGTACTCCCAGTACCACCAGTATCCCCAGTACCACCAGTATCCCCAGTATCCCCAGTACCCCCAGTACCCCCAGTATCCCCAGTACTCCCAGTATCCCCAGTACCCCCAATACTCCCAGTACCCCCAGTACCCCCAGGTCCCCATATACCCTTGTCCCCAGTATCCCCAGTACCCCCAGTCTCCCCAGTATCCCCATATCTCCACCTCCCCATGTCCCCAGTATCTCCAGTGCTCCCAGTATTCCCAGTAACCCCAGCCTCCCCATGCTCCCAGTACCCCCAGTACCCCCAGTATCCCCAGTCCCCCCAGTATTCCCAGTACCCCAACATCCCCATGTCCTCAATGTCCCCATGTCCCCAATCCCCCCCAGTCTCCCCAGTGCCCCCAGTGCTCCCAGTGCTCCCAGTATCCCCAGTACCGCTGGGCTCCAGGGCCTTTTCCGCCCCCTGGCTCTGCCCCATGGCCCCGGCCGCCCTAACGAGGCGCTGCTGTAACGAGAGACCCCGTTAACCAGCCTCGTCCCCCAGTCCTCCCAGTTCCCCCCAGTGCCCTCCCAGTGCTCCCAGTATCCCCCCAGTGCCCTCCCAGTGCTCACCAGGCCTCTCCCAAGGGCACCCCGGGGACATTTCGGGGCCACGTGGCCCCGGCTATTCCTGGCCACCGTCCCCTCCCTGGGGTGACACCGGACACCCGGCTGCCTCCCAGCACTCTCAGCACCAAAAGCGCCTCAATTCACCCCAAAAAACCCTGGCCGGGGACACCCAGCTTGGAATTTTGGGGCAAATTCCGGAGATTTTCGCTCTGCCAGCAGCAAAGCCTTGGGTTCACCTCAGCAGCAACCCCAGGATTATCACCACTTTTTTCCCCAAAAATTGCCCATTTCCACGCTTTTTTCCCTTAATTTCCACCCCCCGGATGCCAATTTTTGGCCTCGTTTTTCCCAAAATCCACTTTTTTCAACCCAAACCCCTCCACAGCCTCCCAGCTGCCCTACAGGGGGGTGCAATGGGGGGAGGCCACCCCTCCTGACGGGGACACCCCCCGGGGACCCTTTTCTTGCTTTTTTTCCCCCAATTTCTTTCGGAACAGCCCCGGGGGGGGGGGAGGAAACCCCCCCAAAAACCGCCGCCGCCCCCGCCGGAAACTCGAGGCCGCGAATGGGCCCCGAAAGCTCCGGAAACGGCGCTGGGGGACGGGGCCCCCCTGGGAAAAAGGGGGGGCTGGGGGGGCCCTGGGGAGGGGGCAGCATGGGGGCGGGGGGGGGGGGGCGGCCTTGGGTCCTGGCAGATCCTGGCAGGTCCTTGCAGGTCCTTGCAGATCCCCGTTGCATCCTTGCAAAGCTGCTTTGCGACGTTGCAGGGTTTTTTTTGCAGGGGGGGGTTGCAAATCCCTGTTGCAACCTTGCAAATCTGCATGGGATTATTGTAAATCTGCATGGGATTACTGCAAATCTGCATGGGATTATTGCAAATCCGCATTGCATCCTTGCAAATCCATGTTGCGTCCTTGCAAATCCACATTGCATCTTTGCAAATCCACATTGCATCCTTGCAAATCTGCATTGGATGCTTGCAAATCTGCGTTGCATCCTTGCAAATCCTTGTTGCATCCTTGCAAATCCACCTTGCATCCTTGCAAATCCACTTTGCATCCTTGCAGATATTGCATCCTTGAGGATGTATGTTGCATCCTTGCAAATCTGCATTGCATCCTTGCAGAGCCACGTTACAACCTTGCAAATCTGCATGGGATTCTTGCAAATCTGCACTGCACCCTTGCAAATCCATGTTGCATCCTTGCAAATCCACGTTGCATCTTTGCAGATCTGCATTGCGCTCGTGCAGATCTGCTTTGGATTCTTGCAAATCCACGTTGGATGCTTGCAAACCCGCCTTGCATCCTTGCAGATATTGCATCCTTGCAGATCCATGTTGCATCCTTGCAAATCTGCATTGGATTCTTGCAAATCCACGTTGAATCCTTGCAAATCCACGTTGGATGCTTGCAAATCCACATTGCTTCCTTGCAGATCCACACCGGATCCTTCCAACTGCACCCTGGATCCCTGCAGCTCTGTACCGGATCCCCCCAAATTCCCAGGGGCTCCTTTTTGCTTGCAGATCCCCTGCAAATCTGCGCTGGATCCTTGCAAAGTGGCCTCCCGCCCTTGCAGATCCGCCTCGCCTCTTTGGAAATCACCACTGGGTCCTCGTGAATCTGCAGCGGATCCTCGCAGATCCCTGCACGCCTCGAAGCCTTGAATTCACGTTGCCCGCTGCAAATCCAGGTTGCATCCTTGCAAATCCACGTGGCTTCCTTGCAAACCCAGCCTGGGTCTTTGCAAATCCACCCCGGATCCCTGCAGATCCGCCCTGCGTCATCGCAAATTCACGCTGCATCCTTGCAAATCACTGCAAACTTGCATTGCAACCTTGGAAATTCACTTTGCATCCTTACAAATCCACATTGCACGCCTGAAAATTCGCATTGCATCTTTGCAAACCCGTGCTGCATTGCTGCAAACAAAAACAAAAACAAAAACTGCATCCTTGCAAATCTACGTTGCATCCTTGCAAATTTCGTCTTGCATTCTTGCAAAATCATGATGCAGCCTTGCAATTCTGCATCACTTTCTTGCAAAATCCTTGCAAACTTGCATTGCATCCGCATCGCGTCCCTGCAAACCCACGTCGCATCCTTGCAAATCTACCATGCATCCTTGCAAGTTTCGTCTTGCATTCTTGCAAAATTTGGGTTGCATCCTTGCAATTCTGCATTGCATCCTTGCAAATCCGCGTTGCACCCTTGCAACTCCAGGTTGCATTCCTGCAAATCCACCTTGCATCCTTGCAAATCTGCCATGCATCCTTGCAAATTTTGTCTTGAATCCTTGCAAAATTTGGGTTGCATCCTTGCAAAATTTGGGTTGCATCCTTGCAAATTCGTGATGCATCCTTGCGATTTTGCATCGCATCCTTGCAAATTAGCATTGCATCCTTGCAGATCCACGTTGCTTCCTTGCAAATCTATCGTGCATCCTTGCAAATTTTGTCTTGCATCCTTGCAAAATTGGGGTTGCATCCTTGCAAATTTCGTGCTGCATCCCTGCAAATTTTGTCTTGCATCCTTGCAAATTTCGTCTTGCATCCTTGCAAAATTTGGGTTGCATCCTTTTTTTGTTTGTTTTTTTGAGGAGAAAACCCCCTTTTCCAGGAGCGCGGCCTCCAGGTGGAGCCACCGCACCGCCGAGCGCCGACAACAAAGTTTTTGCAATCAATAAACAAAGCCCCAAACCGCATTTTTCCGCCTCCCCGGGACCAATTCGGGCATTATTCACCCCAAAAATAAAAGCACCCAAGGGTGCCCAGGGAGGGACGCGCGGCGGCGTTGGCAGAAATGCCATTTCCCCGCTGTTTAAATTGACCAAAAAAATGAGGATTTTGGGGTTGTTTATTGCTGCGCATCTTCCCTGGGGGGAAAGTTCACCGAAACCCCCCGAAATCTCCCCAAATTCATTCCAAAACCCGACGGGATTTCCCAGCCGGCGCCCCAAACCCCGCTCGCCGCCTCATTCCGGGACCTTTTTGGGCTCCAAATGAGCAAATCCTGCCCCAAAAAAAGGCCCCCCAACGGTTTCGCAGGAGCATTCGAGGCCAAAGACGCCATTTCCTGGAAAAATCGGCATTTTTGTGGCTTTTTTTTTTTTCCCCTTCCCCCCCCATTTTTAACACCCCCCCCCTCGGCGTGGGATGCAGCATCCTCCCCCCCCCCGGGCAGCAGCACCCCCAAAAACCTTCTTTTTAACCCCAAAAAAGCATCGTCTCTTGCCCCAAAAGCCACATCACTCGCCCCGCAGGCCCAAAATAGCAACGTTTTGCCCCAAAATAGCAACATTTCACCCCAAAATGCCCCCTCCCGCCGCCACAGAGAGGGGAACACCTGTTTGGGGTGAAAAGTGGCGGTTTAGGGGCCGGCTTTAACCCTTTTTTTTTTACTATTTTCACCCCCCCTGCTTTGCATGCCAGATGGGGGGGGGTATTTTTAGTGAACGACCCCAAAACCTCCTTTTTTTCCCCAAAAATCGCCTTTTTGCCCCCCAAAATTCATTTTTTCCCCCAAAAACCTCCTTTTTTCCCCAAAAAACTATTTTTTCCCCAAACCCCAAACCCCACAAAGCAATCCCCAAATCTCCACCCCCCCCCCCAAAAAAAAAAAAATTTCCCCAAAACCCCTTTTTTTTCCCCCAAAAAACCAGCTCCCCCCCCCTTGCACTCTGCGGGTCCTTTCTCACCCGCTTTCCCCCCGGAAAGGGCGATTTGGGCGATTTTGGGGCAGTTTACGGATTTTTGCCTTTTTTGGGGGATCCGGAGCTTTGGGGGGGGCCCAAATTTGGGGGGGGGGGGGGGCGGGGACGGGTCCCACTTCCGGGGGGGTCCGGGGGGGGGCCGTGGTTTCCCCGCCGCCAGCAGCTGCGCCGACGTCCGCAGGGCTCAGGGCAGTTTTTGGGGTAAGTTCCTGCAGTTTTGGGTCCGCGGGGGGGGTCTCGTTATTTTTTTTTAAGGGGGGGGCATCCGGTGGGGGAGGGGGGAGGGGGCACCCAACCCTCACCCCGGGGGAGGGGGGGGGGAAGTGGAGCTGGAGCGGGTCCAGTTTTGGGGTGAAATTGGTGGTTTTGGGGAAAAACGTCTGGCTTTCGGGGGAAAATAGCTATTTTTAAAGATGGATATATGTTTTTTCTTGAAAACAGCGCCTTTTTGGTGAAATCTACCCTTGGGGAACTTAATGGGTTTGGGGGTTTGGGAGAATTTTGGCTTTTTTTGGGCGAGATCCCTCCCTTTTTTCTTTCTTTTTTTAACGAGAAATGTCTGAATTCTGCGGGTTTTTTTTTTGAATTTCCTCGCTTTTTAGAGAAATTTCACCCCTTTTTGGTAAAAACAGCCTCCTTTTGGAAGAAATAGCCCCTTTTTTATAAAATCTATGCTTTTGGGGAGAGGAATTGCCTTTTTTTGGATTAATTTCGTTCTTTTTAGAAAAACCTTCCCCTTTTTTTGAGAAACGTCCCCATTTTTTGAGAAACCTCCCCTTTTTTTTTAAGGAAATTCCCCGGTTTTTGAGAAATCTCCCCAAATTTTTAGTGAAATCTTCCTTGTTTGGGAGAAATCCTTGATGTTTTTTTGAGAAATCTCCCATTTTTAGAGAAATCTCCCTTTTTTTTTTAGAGAAATCTGCCCTTTTTCAGAGAAATATCCCCTTTGGGTGAAATCTCCCCTTTTTGGGGCAAAACCTCCCGATTTTTGGAGAAACCTGACCATTTTTCGATAAAATCTCTCCTTTTTGAGTGTAATCTCCTCATTCCGGGGCAAAATCTCTGCATTTTGGTGCAAAATCTCCCATTTGTTGTCCAAAATCTTCCCATTTTTGCCCCAAATCTCCCATTTTTTCTCAAAACCTCCCTTTTTCAAAGAGAAATCTCGACTTTGGTTGCAAAACCTCCAATTTTCTTTAACCAAACACCCCTTTTTCTGCAAAGATCCCCTTTTTCCAAACCATTTTTGGGGAAAAAACTCATTTTACCACCCAGCCCTTATCCTTCGCAAGGATTTTGGGGCAAAACCCATTCTTTTTGATGAACATTTTTAATCCTTTTTACAAAAACCATTCTTTCCATCACTTTTAACAAAAATCACCCCTTTTCCCACCAAAAAAAAATACCTTATCCATAAAAACCCTTATTCCCCCCAAACCCCTTATCCATTGCAAGAATATTTTGGCAGAAAAATTAATTCCCTACATTTTTTAACAAAATCACCTTTTTTTCCCCAAACCCCTTTTCCTCACCGTTTCGCCCCAAACCCTCTTTCACCCCCTGCAACCCCCCAATTTATTTTTTTTTAGCATTCCCTTGGATTTCACCCCAAAACGAGAACGCGAGGACGGAGGGGATCGAAACCCCCCAAAAGAAGGAAATCACCCCAAAACGGCGCCGCAGCTGATGGAGGCCCCGGGGGCGCGGCGGCGACCCCCAGGTATTGGGGGGGGGTCCAAGGGGGGGTCCCCGGGGGTGGAGACCCCAAAAACGCCCGAAATGACCCCAAAATGTGTGCCGCAGGATGGATCCTGGGGTTCGCCACCGCCGCCGGGCTCGTGGCGGGGGTCGCCGCCGCCACCGCCGTGCTGGCAGGTGCGGGTTTTGGGGTGAAAAAGGGGGTTTTTGGGTCAACAGGGGGGAAATAGGGGGGAGGGGGGAATGGGGTTGGGGTGGGGGTTATGGGGGGGGGGGGGATGGGGTGGGGGGGAGGTGGGGGTCCTGCGTGGGAGGAGAAGGGGGTTTTTGGGTGAAAAAGGGCGGATTTGGGACAACGGGGTGGGAAAAGCGAGATTTGGGATCCCCCTCCCCTTTATGGGACCCCCTCCCTATTTCGAGACCCCTCCCCACTTTTGGGACCCCCTCCCCATTTATGGACCCCCCCCCATTTCTGGGACCCCCCCCCATTCCGTGACCCCCCCCCCATTTCTGGGACCCCCCCTCCCCATTTATGGGACCCCCCCCATTTACGGGACACCCCCTCCCCATTTATTGGACCCCCCCCCATTTCTGGGACCCCTCCCCATTTTGGGACCCCCCCCACATTTCTGGGACCCCCTCCCCATTTCTGGGACCCCCCCCCCATTTATTGGACCCCCCCCCACATTTCTGGGACCCCACCCCATTTATGGGACCCCCCCATTTATGGGACCCCCCCCATCCCCCTTTACTCTCCCCTCCCCATTTTGGGACCCCCCCCCATTCTGCGACCCCCTCCCCATTTTGGGACCCCCCCCCCATTTATTGGACCCCCCCCATTTCTGGCCCCCCCCCCCATTTATTGGACCCCCCCCCATTTACACGACCCCCCCCCCACCCCAATCCCCACTCACCCCCCTCCCCACCCCCTCCCCTCCCCCTCTCCCCCTCTCTCCCCCTTTCCACCCCATTCCCCCCTTTCCTCTCGCTGCCCATTTTGGGTTGAAAAAGGGCTTTTTTGGTGCAGCCTCGGGCCGGGGGGGCTGCGGCTGCCCCCGGGGCTGGCTGGGTTTCGGGGGGCGCTGTTACCTCTTCTCGGAGGAGGAGGGCAACTGGAGCCAGGGGCTGCGGCGCTGCAGGGACCTGGGGGGGGCCCTCACCCCCCTCGACAGCCCCGAGGAGAAGGGGTGCAGGGGGTGCAGGGGGGGGTTGGGGGGATTGGGGGGTTTTAGGGGGTTGGGGGGTTTTGGGGGGATTTGGGGGATTTTAGGGTTTTTGGGGGATTTTAGGGGTTTGGGGTGTGTTTGGGGGGAATTGGTGGATTTGGGGGAAATTGGGGGGTTTGGGGGAAATTGGGGGATTTGGGGGGAAATTGGGGGGTTTGGGGGATTTGGGGGGTTTGGGGGATTTGGGGGGGTGCAGGGGGGGGTTGGAGGGATTTTAGGGGTTTTGGGGGATTTTAGGGGTTTGGGGGATTTTAGGGGTTTTGGGGGATTTTAGGGGTTTGGGGGGTTTGGGGGGAATTGGGGGGGTTTGGGGAAATTGGGGATTTGGGGGTTTTGGGGGAATAGGGGGATTTGGGGGGGTTTAGGGTATTTGGGGGGTTTGGGGGATTTGGGGGGGTTTGGGGGATTTGGGGATTTGAGGGTGCAGGGGGGATTGGGGGGTTCGGGGGATTTTAGGGGTTTGGGGGGTTTGGGGGGAATTGGGGGGGTTTGGGGGATTTGGGGGATTTTAGGGGTTTGGGGGGTTTGGGGTGCAGGGGGGGTTGGGGGGATTGGGGGGATTTGGGGGGTTTTGGGGAAATTGGGGGGGTTTGGGGTTTAGGGGATTTGGGGGCTTGGGGGATTTGGGGGATTTTAGGGGTTTTGGGGATTTGGGGGGATTTGGGGGATTTTAGGGGATTTGGGGGTGCGGTGCTGTCCCCAAATCCCAATGTCCCCGTGTCCCCATGTACCCCATAACCCTGTAGGGTCCCCACGCCCCCCCTGACCCCATAACCCTTTGGGGTCTCTATGGGGTCCCCGTGGCCCCCCCCCCGGCCCCATAACCCCATAGGGTCCCCCGACCCCATAACCCTGTGCCCCCCCGACCCTATAACCCTTTGGGGTCTCTATGGGGTCACCGTGCCCCCCCCGACCCTATAACCCTTTGGGGTCCCCCCCTGACCCCATAACCCCCCAGGGGCTGCTGAGCCGGCACCAGGGGGGCCCCCACCACTGGGTGGGGCTGCGCCGGGACCCCCAGAGGGGCTGGAGCTGGGCCAACGGCTCCCGGAGCCCCCCCTGGTGAGTGGGGGGCGGGGGGAGGAGGAGGAGGAGGGTGGGAGGAAGATGAAGAGGGTGGGAGGGAGAGGGAGGGAGGAGGATGAGGAGGGAGGGAGGAGGAGGAGGGAGGAAGATGAGGAGGAGGAGGAGGAGGAGGAGGAGGAGGAGGAGGAGGAGGAGGAGGAGGGAGGAGGAGGAGGGAGGGAGGATGAAGGCTGGAGGAGGGCTGAAGGATGAGGAAGGAGGAGGACGGAGGACGAGGGATGGAGGAAGAGGAGGAGGATGGAAAATAGAGGACGAAGGCTGGAAGAGGGATGGAGGCTGAGGGCTGGAGGCCAAGGGAGGGAGGAGGATGAGGAGGAGGATGGAGGATGAAGGCTGGAAGAGGGATGGAGGCCGAGGGATGGAGGATGGGGAATGGAGGCCAAGGGAGGGAGGAGGATGAGGAGGGACGGAGGCTGAAGGATGGAGGCCGGGGGATGGAGGCCGAGGGATGAAGGCCGAGGGAGGGAGGAGGATGAGGAGGGCTGGAGGATGAAGGCTGGAGGAGGGCTGGAGGCCAAGGGAGGGAGGCTGGGGGATGGAGGAGGATGAGGAGGGCTGGAGGATGAAGGCTGGAGGAGGGCTGGAGGCCAAGGGAGGGAGTCTGGGGGATGGAGGAGGATGAGGAGGGCTGGAGGATGAAGGCTGGAGGAGGGATGGAGGCCAAGGGCTGGAGGCCGAGGGCTGGAGGCCAAGGGGTGGAAGAGGAATGGAGACTGAGGCCTGGAGGCCGAGGGCTGGAGGCTGAGGGATGGAGGCCGAGGGAGGGAGGAGGATGAGGAGGGCTGGAGGCTGAAGGCTGGAGGCCGTGGCCTCAGCCTCCTCCCGTCGCGGTGTCCTCCAGGTTCGAGGTTCGGGGCCAGGCCGAGTGCGCCTACCTGGGGGGGAGTGGGCACGGCCAGCTGCGCCTCCGAACTTGGGGCGGGGGAGGTGGGCACGGCCAGCTGCGCCTCCGACAAGCACTGGATCTGGCGCGGGCCATAAAGGCCCGTCGGAGGCCGACCCCATAGAGGCTGACCCCATGGAGGGATGATCCCGATAGAGGCCGACCCCATAGAGGCCGACCCCATGGAGGATGACCCGATAGAGGCCGACCCCATAGAGGCTGACCCCATGGAGGATGAACCCCGATAGAGGCCGACCCCATAGAGGCCGACCCCATGGAGGATGAACCCGATAGAGGCTGACCCCGATACGGGATGGTCCCGATGGAGGCTGGGTCTCAATAGAGCTTCATAGAGGCTGACCCCATAGAGGTTGATCCCAATGGAGGCTGATCCCATAAAGGTTGACCCCATGGAGGATGATCCCGATAGAGGCCGACCCCATAGAGGCCGACCCCATAGAGGTTGATCCCAATGGAGGCTGACCCCATAGAGGCTGACCCTAATAAGGGATGACCCCAATAGAGGCCGACCCGATGGAGGCTGGTCCCAATAGAGGCCGACCCCATGGAGGATGAACCCCGATAGAGGCCGACCCCAATAGGGGATGGTCCCGATAGGGGCTGAGCTTGATAGAGGTTGACCCCATGGAGGCCGACCCCATAGAGGCCGACCCCATAGAAGTTGATCCCGATGGAGGCTGGTCCTGATGGAGGCTGGTCCTGATGGAGGCTGGTCCTGATAGAGGCCAACCCCAATAGGGGCTGGTCCCAACAGAGGCTGACCCCATTAGAGGCCAACCCCAATGGAGACCAACCCCAATAGAGACCGACCCCAATAGAGTCTGCCCCCATTGGAGGCTGACCCCAATAGAGTCTGACCCCGTTAGAGGCCGACCCCATTAGAGACCAACCCCAATAAGGGCCAATCCCAATGGAGTCTGACCCTATTAGAGGCTGACCCCAATGGAGACCGACCCCAATAGAGAACGACCCCATTAGAGGCTGCCCCCATTGGAGTCTGACCCCATCAGAGGCCAACCCCATTAGAGGCCGACCCCAATAGAGACCGACCCCAATAAGGGCCAACCCCAATGGAGACCAGCCCCAATAGAGACCGACCCCAATAGAGTCTGACCCCAATGGAGGCTGATCCCATTGGAATCTGACCCCATTAGAGGCCAACCCCATTAGAGACCAACCCCATTAGAGACCGACCCCAATGGAGACCAACCCCAATAGAGACCGACCCCAATAGAGTCTGACCCCAATGGAGGCTGATCCCATTGGAATCTGACCCCATTAGAGGCCAACCCCATTAGAGGCCGACCCCAATAGAGACCGACCCTATTAGAGGCCGACCCTATTAGAGGCCGACCCCAATGGAGACCAACCCCAATAGAGACCGACCCCAATAGAGTCTGACCCCAATGGAGGCCGCCCCCAAAGGAATCTGACCCCATTAGAGGCCGACCCCATTAGAGGCCGACCCCATTGGAGGCCGGCCCTATATGAGGAGGGCGTCCCTGCGGCACAGCCACCTGAGCTCGGCCCCGCAGCTCTCCAGCGCCGTGCGGCCGCGCCGCAGCACCCCACAGTCCCGGCCATGGCCCCCGCGCTGCCCCGGCCTAGGGGACAACGGGGTCGGGGGGGGGCCCCAAATTTGGGGGGGGGGACCCCAAATTGGGGAGGGGGATCCTAAAGGATGGGGAGGGAAACCCTAAAGGGTGGGGAGGGGATCCTAAAGGGTGGGGAGGGGGAAATCCTAAAAGGTGGGGAGAGAAACCCTAAAAGATGGGGAGGGGGATCCCAAATGGGGAGGGGACCCCAAATGGGGAGGGGGGTCCCCAATGGGGAGGGGATCCTAAAGGGTGGGGAGGGAAACCCTAAATGAGGCGGAAAGGGACCCTAAAAGGTGGGGAGGGGAAAATCCTAAAAGGTGGGGGGGGAAACCCTAAAAGATGGGGAGGGGGACCCCAAATGGGGAGGGGGGCCCCAAATGATTGGGAGGGAAACCCTAAAGGGTGGGGAGGGAAATCCTAAAAGGTGGGGAGAGAAACCCTAAAAGATGGGGAGGGGGAAACCCTAAAGGGTGAGGGAAATCCTAAATGGTGGGGAGGGGAATCCTAAAGGGTGGGGAGGGGGACCCCAAATGGGGAGGGGGACCCCAAATGGGGAGGGGACCCCAAATGGGGAGGGGGGTCCCCAATGGGGAGGGGATCCTAAAGGGTGGGGAGGGAAACCCTAAATGAGGGGGAAAGGGACCCTAAAAGGTGGGGAGGGGAAAATCCTAAAAGGTGGGGGGGAAACCCTAAAAGATGGGGAGGGGGACCCCAAATGGGGAGGGGGGCCCCAAATGATTGGGAGGGAAACCCTAAAGGGTGGGGAGGGGGAAATCCTAAAGGGTGGGGACGGAAACCCTAAAATTGGGGTGCCCCCCCCCAAAAAAAAACCCCAAACTCACGGGGGGGGCTGCTGGGAGCCGTCGGGCCAGAGCCAGGCGCGCCTGGGGGGGCTGAAGCGGAGCCCCAGCCACACGGGGTTGGGGTCGTGCGCGAGCCCCTCCAGGGAACCCTAAAAATTAAAAAAAAGGGGGAAAAAAAGAAAATTTTGGGGTCGGGGGGGGGCTGCACACCAACATCTCCCCGGCCCAGAAATGAACTGGGGGGGTGCGGCCCTAAAATCCCCCTCCAAGAGGGTCGTTGACCCTAAAACCCCAAATCCCCCAAATGCCCTAATAATGGGATTTTTGGGGTGCTGCCACCCCAAATCCCCTAATTAACCCCCAAATTCCCCCAAATCTCCCCCAAAATCCCCTAAACACCCCCAAATCCCCTAAATCCCTCCCAAATCCCCCAAATCCCCCTCCAAATTCCCCCCCAAATTCCCACAAATCCCCTAAATCCCCCCCCAAATCTCCCATATCCCCCCAAAACCCCTAAATCCCCCCCAAATTGCCCTAAATCCCCCCAAATCCTACCCAAATCCCCTTAATCCCCCCCAAA
The DNA here is from genome assembly GCF_964211825.1 of Aythya ferina. Lineage (NCBI taxonomy): Eukaryota > Metazoa > Chordata > Aves > Anseriformes > Anatidae > Aythya > Aythya ferina. Next base: position 2,280,163 of record NC_140327.1, read on the forward strand.
TACCCCCCCAAATACCCCCAAATCCCCCCCAAATCCCCTAAATCCCCCCAAATTCCCCAAAACACGCGTGGGGACCCCCCTCACCCCCCCCCCTTAACTCAATACCCCCCATGGGACCCCCCCTTAACCCCCATTACCCCACCCACCCACCCCCAAAACACGCGTGGGTGCCCCCCCCACCCCCTGGGACCCCCCCCCTTTAATTTATGACCCTTGTGAGACCCCCCCCTTAATTTAGGACCCTCGTGGGGCCCCCCCCTTTAATTTATGACCCCCGTGGGACCCCCCCTCTTAATTTAGGACCCTCGTGGGACCCCCCCCCTTAATTAGGACACCCGTGGGGACCCCCCCCTTTAATATATGACCCCCGTGGGACCCCCCCCTTTAATTTATGACCCCCGTGGGACCCCCCCCCCTTTAATTTAGGACCCTCGTGGGGCCCCCCACGCCCCCCCTCACCGCCTCCTCCAGGTGGGGGGGGGCCACCAGCGCCCCCCCCCCCGCGGCGCAGTCACGGGCGGCCGCGTCCCACCCGCGGGTGGTCGCGGACAGGAGGTAGCAGGAGCCCCCCCGGGGGGTCCAACCGGGGGGGCAGAGGCCGCAGGGACCCCCCCCGGCCCCCCCCGGGCAAAGCCCCCCCCGCAGCGCCGCCGCCAGCTCCGCAGCGCTCCCGTTGCAGCCCCCGCGGGGGGGGCACGGAGCCGCCGGGGGGGGGGGGCGGGGGGGGGCGACCGAAACCTGGGCACGGACAGAGCAGGGTCAGACCCCCCCCCATTGACCCCCCCCCTCCGTTTTTACCCCTTTTTCACCGATTTTCCCTTTTTTTTCTCCCGTTTTTACCAATTTTCGCCCTTTTTACCCCATTTTCGCGCTTTTTTACCCCATTTTTTGCGCATTTTTACCCCATTTTCGCCCTTTTTAACCCCATTTTTGCCCTTTTTAACCCCATTTTCGCCCTTTTTAACCCAATTTTTGCCCTTTTTAACCCCATTTTCGCCCTTTTTAACCCCATTTTCGCCCTTTTTAACCCCATTTTCGCCATCCTTCTCCCCATTTTTTACCCATTTCACCCCTTTTTCCCCATTCCCCCCCCTTCTCTCCCCCATTCCCCCTTTTTACCCATTTTCGCCCTTCTTAACCCCATTTTCTCCCATTTTTACCCCATTTTCCCCCGATTTTCCCCCAATTTCCCCGTTTTTACCTATTTTCCACCATTTTCACCAGCTTTTTCCCCTTTCCCCCCATTTCACCCCCTTTTTCCTTCCTTTTTTTTTTTACCCATTTTCTCCCCTTTTTCTTCATTTTCGCTTTTTTCCCCCATTTTCTCCCCATTTTCAGCAACTTCTCCCCCATTTTTACCATTTTTTTCCCTTTTTCCCCATTTCACCCCCATTTCCCCCCCCATTTCCCCTTTTTACCCATTTTCGCCCATTTTTCCCCTCATTTTCCCCATTTTCACCAACTTTCCTCCCTTTTTCCCTCTTTTTTCCCCATTTCCCCCGAATTTTCACCAACCTCTCCCAATTCCCCCCCTTTTAACCCCATTTCCCCCATTTCTGTCCCATTTTCCCATTTTTCACCCAATTTTTACCAATTTCCTCATTTTTTCCCCCATTTTTCACCCCTTTCCCCCTATTTTTCCCCATTCCCCCCCCTTTTTCCCTCCCCTTCCCCCCCCCTTTTTCCCATTTTCCCCCATTTTTCCCCCTTTTTCACCATTTCCCCCATTTTCCCCATTTCCCCCTTTTTTTCCCATTTTTCACCATTTTCCCCTTTTGCCCATTTTCCCCTTTTTTCTCCCCATTTCCCCTCCTCCCCCCCCCCTATTTTGGGGACCCCCCCGGCAGGCGCCAAACGGCCCCAGCCGCAGCCTCCCCGCGGGGGCGGGGGGTGCCAAAATCCCCGGAAACGGTGATTCAGCCCCAAACGGGCGCCCCTATAGGGAAACCCCCCGCCCCCCCAATGGGGCCTGTTATAGGGTCACCCCATAGGAACCCCCCCGGGGACCCCCAGACCCCCCCATAGACCCCTCCCCAGGACCCCCCCACCCCATAAACCCCCCATTTTATAGGATTTCCCCCAAAAACCCCCAAAACGCCCCCATTTTATAGGATTTCCCCCCAAACCCCCCAGAACCCCCCAATTTTATAGGATTTCCCCCCAAAACCCCCCCACAACCCCCCCTTTTCCAGGATTTCCCCCCCAGGACCCCTCCCCAGGACCCCCCCATGACCCCCCCACCCCATAAAGCCCCCCCATTTTATAGGATTTCCCCCAAACCCCCCCCAGAACCCACCCAATTTTATAGGATTTCCCCCAACCCCCCCCCATAACCCCCCCTTTTCCCGAATTTCCCCCAGGCCCCCCCCCAGGCCCCCCCCGACCCCATAACCCCCCCCCCCCCACTCACCCAGTGCCCCCAGTGCTCCCAGTGCCGCCCCCAGTAGGAGCCCCCCCGCCAGGGCCAGGCCGGGGCTGGGGGGGGGGCAGCGGCTGCGTCCTGGGGGGGGGGGGGGAGGGAGGGGGTGAGGGGGGGGCTGCTGGGACCCCCCCTGCACCCCCCCGGCCTTCATCCTCCTCATCCTCATCTTCCTCATCCTCATCTTCCTCATCCTCGTCTGCCCCCCCCCTCATCTTCATCCTCCCCCCCCCCGGCCTCATCTTCCTCATCCTCCAGCCTTCATCCTCCTCCTCCTCCTCCTCATCCTCCTCATCATCATCCTCATCCTCCAGCCTTCCTCATCCTCATCCTCTTCCTCCACCCCCCGTCTTCTTCATCTTCATCTTCCACCCTCCTCCTCCTCATCTTCATCCTCCAGCCTTCCTCATCCTCATCCTCTTCATCCTCCTCTCCTCATCTTCCTCATCTTCCTCCTCCACTCCTCATCTTCCTCTTCCTCATCCTCATCCTCCAACCTTCCTCATCCTCTTCATCCTCCTCTTCTCATCTTCCTCATCTTCATCCTTCAGCCTTCCTCATCCTCATCCTCATCCCTCCACCTCCCCTCCTCACCTTCATCCCCTCTCCTCCTCTTCCTCCATCCCTCTTCTTCCTCCCCCCTTACCCTTCATCCTCCCTCCTCCTCCTCTTCCTCCCTCCCTTACCCTTCATCCCCTCCCTCCTCTTCCTCACCCCCCCCCCCCCCAACCTGTGCCGGGGGTCGCGGGGACCCCCCTGAGCTCCGCGTACACCACCGCCTCCTCGGCCGTGCCCGCCGCCATCGTGTCCCTTGGGTGTCACCCCCCCCCCGTGTCACCCCCCCGGTGTCACCCCCCCCCTGGGGTGTCACCCCCCTGATGTGTCACCCCCCTGGGTGCCACCCCCCTGGGTGCCACCCCCCCCCGGTGTCACCCCCCTGATGTGTCACCCCCCTGGGTGCCACCCCCCCCCGGTGTCACCCCCTTGATGTGTCACCCCCCCTTGGTGTCACCCCCCCTTGGTGTCACCCCCCCCAGGTGTCACCACACCCCCCGGGTGAATCACGGTCCCCAAAAACAGGGGGATTACCCCAAAACGGCCGTTTTGCACCTTTCCACCCCAAAAAAAAGGAAGGGGGGGGTGGGGGTGACTCACAGCCACGGGGCTTTAATTAACCGTTAGGGGTTAATTAGCTGCTGGGGGGGGGGGGTTAATGAAGCATTTGGGGGGCTTAATTAAGCATGGGGGGGCTTAATTAACCATTTTGGGGGCTTAATTAACTGCTCTGGGGGTCTAAATTAACAATTTTGGGGCTTAATTAACTATTCTAGGGGAGCTTAATTAACCATTTGGGGGTAATTAACCATTCAGGAGACTTAAAGAACCTTTTTGGGGGCTTAATTAACCATTGGGGGGCTTAATTAACCATTTGTTGGCTTAATGAAACATTGGGGGGGGATTAACTGTTTTGGGGGGCTTAATTAACTGCTTTAAGGGGGCTTAATTAACCATTAGGGGGGTAATTGACCATTAGGGGTGCTTAATTAACCATTTGGGGGGTAATTGACCATTAGGGGTGCTTAATTAACCATTTGGGGGGCTTAATGAACGATTTGGGGGGCTTAACTGCTTGGGGGGATGTTAATTAACCATTTGGGCACTTAATTAACTGTTTTAGGGGGCCTTAATTAACTGCTTTGGGGGGGCTTAATTAGCGGGGTTATTGAGTTTGATTGACAAGTTGGAAGAGCTTAATTGGCGGGGCCACAGAGCTTAATTAGCAGGGTGAATAGTGGCTAATTAGCAGCGCTGCTAGTGGTTAATTAGTGGGGCTAGCAGAGCCTAATTAACGGGACAAGTGGATGGGGTTATTAAGGGTAATTAACGGGGTCTTGAGCAGCCCCCTTTGTGGCTGGGGCCCACTGGGCCTCGTTAACGACCACAGGGCCTCATTAACGACCCAGGGTCCTCGTTAATGAGCCTGGGGCCTCGTTAACGACCCAGGGGCCTCATTAGCAGCCCCCAACCCTCATTAGCGACCCCAAAGTCCTTCAAGATCCCGAGTCCTTGGGGTCACCCGGGGGGGGCCCTGGGCTTTTGGGGACATTTTAGGGGCTTTTGGGACACTTTTGGGGCCTTGGGGGCACTTTTAGGGCCTTGGGGACACTTTTGGGGCCTTGGGGGCATTTTTGGGGCCTTGGGGGCATTTTTAGGGCCTTTTGGGGACACTTTTAGGGCCTTGGGGACACTTTTGGGGCCTTAAGGGCACTTTTAGGGCCTTTTGGGGACACATTTAGGGGATTGGGGATACTTTTGGGGCCTTGGGGGCACTTTTAGGGCCCTTTGGGGCCTTACGGACGCTTTTAGGGCCTTTTGGGGCCACATTTAGGGCCTTGGGGACACTTTTGGGGCCTTAAGGGCACTTTCAGGGCCTTTTGGGATCTTGGGGGCACTTTTGGGTCTGTAAGGACCATTTAGGGCCCCTTGGGGACAGTTTTGGGAGTCTTGGGGACACTTTTGGGGTTGTGGAGTCACACTGAGTGCTTTAGGGACGCTTTTAGGGCCCCTTGGGGGCATTTTTAGGGCCCTTTGGGGACAGTTTTGGGGTTGTGGGGACGCTTGGGGCCTTAGGGACACATTTAGGGCCTTAGAGACGCTTTTGGGGTGCTTTGGGGACCCTTTTGGGGCCTTAAGAGCACTTTTAGGGCCCTTTGGGGACACTCACAGGGCCTTGGGGACACTTTTAGGGCCTTGGGGACACTTTTGGGTCTGTGAGGACCCATTTAGGGCCTTAGGGGCACTTTTAGGGCCCTTTGGGGACATTTTGGGGCCTTCAGGACACATTTAGGGCCTTATAGATGCTTTTAGGGCCCCTTGGGGACACTTTTGGGGTTGTGGGGACACTTTTGGGGCCACCTCCTGCCCCTCACGCTGGCCCCAGCTCCTCGGGGTCTCCCCATGTCCCCCCCACCCCAAACGACCCAAAAAAAAAACCACCGGGGCCACATCCGATCCTTTTTGTCACCAATTTATTGTCACCTGTGGGGAAAAAAAAAAAAACGGCAAAAAGGTGAGCCGAGACCCCAAAAACCCCTTTTCTCACCCCAAAACGGCGTCCCCGTGTCGGGATGTCACCCCAAGGGGGGGTGGCTGCGTTTTGGGGTCGCGGCCGTCCCCATAATGGGGGTGTCCCTGGGGTCCTCTGCCTCCGGCTCTTACGTGGGGGGCCACGGGGGGGGCCACCCACGCCTTTGTGGGAGGGGGGGCTCGGGGTGGCCCCAAAATGTCCCCAAATCCCCCCAAAATGTCCCCAATCCCCCCCAATATCCCCAAACCCCCAAAAATATCCCCAATCCCCCCAATATCCCCAAATCCCCCAAAATGACCCCAAACCTGCCACCGATGCCCCAAACGCACAAAAACGTCCCCAATCCCCCCAAAATAACCCCAAATGACCTCAAATCCCCAAAAATGTCCCCAAATTGCCCCCCAATACCCCAACCCCCCCAAAAATGTCCCCAAATCCCCCAGAATGTCCCCAAGCCCCCCCCAAATCCCCCCCAAAATGACCCCAAACCCACCACCGAAGCCCCCAACCCCCCTAAAACCTCCCCAAACCCCCCAAATGTCCCCAAATCCCCCCCAAAAATGTCCCCAAACCGCCCAAAATGTCCCAAAACCCCTCAAAATGTCCCCAAAACCCCCACCCCATAAGCAGCACAACCCCATAAACCCCCCCCGGAGACCCCCCCCCCATTTACCTGCCCCCAGCTCCGCTTCCCCCGGCACCTATAGGGGCAAAAAGAAGCCCGCGTGGGGAGGGGGCCCTATAGGGGGGGATCTATAGGGGACGCCCCCACCCTATAGGGGCTGTGGGGGCTGTCGTATACCGGGGGGGGCCAGGGGGGCGCCCCCCCCGGCCGTAGGTCGCCCCCTCCTCGCTCTGGCCCCGGCCCTCCATGGGGGGGGCGCATGGGGGAGCGCCGCCCGGGGGGGGGGAGAGGGGCTCTATAGGGACCGTCCCCTATATATCCCCTATATACCCGTCCAGACACCCCTATACGCCCCCAAATCCCCCCCCAGCCACCCCTATATGCCCCCATAGGCCCCCCCAGACACCCCTATACCCACCATGCCCCCTATATAACACCCCAAGACACCCCATCCCCTATAGATCCCATATATTTCCCCTATAGATCCCTTGTATTTCCCCTATAGATCCCCCTTTTTCCCCTATAGATCCCCTATTTTCCCCTATATTTCCCCCAATTCCCCCCAGCCGCCCCTATACACCCCCAATTCCCCCCCAGCCACCCCTATATACCCCTATACCCCCTATATAACCCCCATCCCCTATAGATCCCCTATTTTCCCCCCTATCTCCCCCAATTTCTCTCCCATCCACCCCTAAACACCCCCAATTTCCCTCCCAACCACCCCTATGTGCCCCTATACACCCCTATACCCCCCATCCACCCCATATAACCCCCCATCCCCTATAGATCCCCTATATTTCCCCTATAGATCCCCCTTTTTCCCCTATAAATCCCCCATATTCCTCCCCAGCCGCCCCTATACCCCCCAATTCCCCCCCAGCCCCCCCTATATACCCCCACACCCCCCTATACCCCCTATATACCCCCCATCCCCTATAGATCCCCTATATTTCCCCTATATTTCCCCCATTTTCCCCTATAAATCCCCCATATTCCCCCCCAGCCGCCCCCATACCCCCCCAATTCCCCCCCCCAGCCTCCCCTACGAGCCCCCAGTTCCCACCCATGCCCCAATTTCCCCTATATTTGCCCTATTTCCCCTATATTTCCCCTATATTTCCCCCACAGATCCCCTATGGCCGCCCCCGCTCCCCCCTCACCTTCCCCTGCCCGCTCCCAAGATGGCGGCGGCCGCGAGGCGGCCAGACCACGCCCCCTGCCCTTCTCCCCGCCCACCGGCGCCTCCCATTGGCTGCGCGCCGCGAGATTGACAAGGAGAGGGACAGGGGCGTGGTTTGGGGGGCGTGGTTTGGGGAGGGGGCGTGGCCTGGAGGTATGGGGGGGCTGGGGGTAATGGGGTGAAAGTGGGAGATATTGGTTAATGATGGGGTTAATTAATTAGGGTTAATAATGGAGGAATAATAGGAATAATGGGGAAATAATGGGGAAAAATGGGGAAATAATGGGGAATAATGGGAAAAAATGGGGAAATAATGGGAAAAATGGGGGAAAAATGGGGAAAAATGGGAAAAGATGGGGAAAAAATGGGGACTAATGGGGAAAAATTGCTAATAATGAGTAATAATGGGGAATAGTGGCTAATAATGGGGAGTAACCCCAAATCATGGGGAAATAATGGCTGAATTGGGGGAAATAATTGCAAATAATGGGGAAATAGAGGCTGATAATGGGGAAAAAATATAGTAATAATGGCTAATAATAGGGAAAAATGGGTAATAATGGACAATAATGGGTAATAATGGGGAAATAATGGGTAATAATGGAGAAATAATGGCAAATAATGGGAATAATGACTGATAATGGGGAATAATGGCTAATAATGGGGAATAATGGCTAATTATGGTGAAAATAGCTAATAATGGGCAAAACCAGCTAATAACTGGGAAATAACTGCAAGTAATGGGGAAATAGAGGCTAATAATGGGCAAAAACTGATAATAATAGGGAATAACTGCTAATAATGGGGAAATTGAGGCTAATAATGGGCAAAAACTGCCAATAACGGGGAAATAACTGCTAATAATGGGAAATAACTGCTAATAATGTGGAAATAGAGCTAATAATGGGCAAAAACTGCTAATAACGGGGAAATAACTGCAAATAACGGGGAAATAAATGCTAATAATGGGCAAATTGAGGCTAATAATGGGCAAAAACAGCTAATAATGTGGAAAAAGAAGTTAATAATGGGAAAAAACTGCCAATAACGGAGAAATAACTGCTAATAATGGGGAAATAGAAGCTAATAATGGGTAATAACTGCTAATAATGGGGAAATAACTGCTAATAATGGGGAAAAATAAACTAATAATGGCAAAAACTGCAAATAATGGGGAAAAAGAAGCTAATAATGGGCAAAAGCTGCTAATATTGGGGAAATAACTGCTAATAATGGGGAAAAAGAAGCTAATAATGAACAAAAACTGCCAATAATGGCAAAATCACTGCAAATAATGCACCAAAAGGCCCCAAAAAGTGGAAAATTCGGGCAAATGGTCGGGAACCTGACTCCGGGAGCTGGAATTTCCCCCCCCCCCCCCCTCCCATCCCCCCCCTCCCATCCCCCCCCCAGCTGTTCCCCCCCCTGCAGCTGTTGCCCCCCCCCCCCCCCCCCGACAGCTGTTGGGGGGCGTCAGATGGCGGAGGGGGGGGGGACAAAAAGGGGGGGGGGGTGACAAAAAAGGGGGGGGGTGACACAAAGGGGGGGGGGTGACACAAAGGGGGGGGGCACATCCTATTTGTGCCCCCCCCCGGGGTATTTTTAGCCCCCCCCCAGACGTGCGCTCATCGCTCAGCCACGCGAAAAGGGGGGGGGGGGGAGGCGCCTGGAGCCCCCCCCCCTCCCCAAATTTTTGGGTCCCCACCCACCCCCGCCTGCCCGGGCAGGGCACCCAAAAAGGGAGCGCCCCCCCCCCAGGCAGCTGCTTAAGGGGGGGGGGGCAAAAGGGATTTTCCAGGGGCCCCCAAAAAGGCGGTTTCGAGGGGCCCCAAAAAGGGCGGTTTTCAGGATTTCCCCCAAAAAAAGCAGTTTCCAGCCCCCCCCCAAAAGGTGTTTTCAAAGGATTGCCCCCAAAAAAGCAGTTTTAAGCCCCCCCCCCAAAAATAAAGTTGTTTCAAGGGGATCCCCGAAAAGGGAAACTTTGGGTGGAACCCTAAAAATGAGGGGTTTCCCCTGAAAAAGGTGGTTTCAAGGTGCCCCAAAAAAGCGCAATATTCCCCCAAAAATAGGGTTTTGGGGGAACCCCAAAAATGAGGGATTCACCCTGAAAAAGGTGGTTTCAAGGTGCCCCCAAAAAGCTCAATATTCCCCCCAAAAATTGGGTTTTGAGGGAGTTTTGGGGGGAACCCCAAAAAAGAGTTTCAAGGTACCCCCAAAAAAAGTTTCAAGGTGCCCCAAAAAAGCGCTATATCCCCCCAAAATTAGGGTTTTGAGGAAGTTTTTTGGGGAACCCCCAAAAACAGAGTTTCAAGGGCGCCCCCAAATTGCAGGGAATTAAACCCAGCAATTTTCAGGATTCCTCCCCAAAAAATTGGTCCCCGAAAGAGAGTTTCGAGGGGCGCCCCCAACATTTTGGGGCTGAGGGGTGCAAAAATTGGGGTGAAACGTCCCCAAAAAGGTGTTTTCAGCCCCCCCCCAATAAAAAAATGGTTTCTAGGTCCCCAAAATCGCAACTTTTAGGGTTCTAAGGGGATTTTCGAGGCGCACCCCAAAAAAAGGCAGTTTCAAGGCCCCCCAAAAAAAGCCAGAAAAGGGATTTTCGAGGGAATCCCAAACGGGCTTTTTTTGAGGGCCCTCCCTCAAAAAAGAGGAGATTTTGGGGACCCCAAAATTCACTTTTTTTTTGGGGGGGGGCGCTTGGGGGCTCCCAAAAACTTAAAAAAATCCGTTTCGAGGCCCCCCAAAAGTGGGATTTTTTGTAAGGGGCGGGGGGGGGGAGCTTTGGGGACCCCCCCCGGTATTTTTGGGGGGGTCCCCATGGGGGTCGCCCCCCCCCCCCCCCCCCATAGGGCACCCACGCGCCGGGCTCCCAAGCCCCCTTGCGGCACCCCCGCCCCCTGGGGGGGGGGAGGGGAGGGGGAAGGGGGGGAGGGGAGGGGGGGGGGGAGGATCCAGGAGCCGGGGGCTGCGGCGAGGAGGAGGCGAGGAGAGAGGTGGGAACTGGGAGGCACTGGGAGGGACTGGGAGCGACTGGGAGGGCACTGGGGGGGACTGGGGGGCAACTGGGAGGCAACTGGGAGGCACTGGGGGGCACTGAGGGGAAATGGGAGGGTACTGGGGGAGACTGGGAGGGCACTGGGAGGGACTGGGGGCACTGGGAGGGCACTGGGGGGCACTGGGGGAGACTGGGAGGGCACTGGGAGGCACTGGGGGGCAACTTGGAAGCACTGGGGGGGACTGGGAGGGCACTGGGAGAGACTGGGGGGCACTGGGGGGCAACTGGGAGGCACTGGGAGGGACTGGGGGGCAACTGGGAGGCACTGGGGGGAAATGGGAGGGTACTGGGGGAGACTGGGAGGGCACTGGGAGGGACTGGGGGGCAATTGGGAGGGTACTGGGGGGAACTGGGAGGCATTAGGATGAACTGGCATGCACTGGGGAACGATGGGTCACACTGGTGGGCAACTGGGAGGGCAATGGGAGTCACTGGGGGACAACTGGGGGACACTGGGGGGAACTGGGAGGCACTGATGGACACTGGGTCACACTGGTGGGCAACTGGGAGGCACTGGGTGGCAACTGGGAGGCAACTGGGAGGGCAGAGAGGGGCACTGGGGGCATTTTGGGGTATTTTGGGGGAATTGGGGGCGTTTTGGGGGGGTTTCAGGGGTTTTAGGGTCATTTTGGGGTGGTTTTGGGAGCCCCTTATAGGGAGCCCCTTCCCCCCCCACCCCTCCCAGTTCCCTCCCAGTGCTCCCAGTGCTTCCAGTCCCTTCCCAGTTCTTCCAGTTCCCTCCCAGTGCCCCTCCCAGTTCCCCCAGGCCCTTCCCAAAGCCCCCAGTCCCCTTCCCAGTGCTCCCAGTCCCCTCCCAGTCCCCCTCCCGGTGCCCCCAGCCCCCTCCCATTGCTCCCAGTCCCCTCCCAGTCCTCCCAGTCCCCTCCCAGTCCCCCTCCCAGTGCCCCCAGCCCCCTCCCATTGCTCCCAGTCCCCTCCCAGTCCTCCCAGTTCCATCCCAGTGCCCCTCCTAGTGCACCCAGTCCCCTCCCAGCGCCCTCCCAGTGCTCCCAGCCCCTCCCAGTCCCCTTCCCAGTGCTCCCAGTCCTCTCCCAGTCCCCCTCCCAGTTCCCCCAGTCCCCCTCCCAAAGCCCCCAGTCCCCCTCCCAGTCCTCCCAGTGCCCCTAGCCCCCTCCCATTGCTCCCAGTGCCCCTCCCAGTGCTCCCAGTCCCCTCCCAGTCCTCCCAGTTCCATCCCAGTGCCCCTCCTAGTGCACCCAGTCCCCTCCCAGCGCCCTCCCAGTGCTCCCAGCCCCTCCCAGTCCCCCTCCCAGTGCTCCCAGTGACCCCAGTTGTCCCCACCCAGGTGCCGGGGCCATGGGGGGCCTCCCGCTGCCCCTCCCCCTCCTGCTGCTGGCGGTGGGGGTCCGGGCGGGGGCTGGGCTGCACCTGGACCTGGGTGAGACCCCGGCCCTATAGGGGCTATAGGGGGCGGGGGGGGGCTATAGGGGGCGGGGGGGCGCTGGGCCCTATGGGGTGTATGGGGGCGGGGGGGTTTAGGGGGTGGGAGGGGGCCCCGTGGGCTGTGGGGTCCCCTATAGGGTCCCTATAGGGTGGGGGGGCTCCTATAGGGTCCCTATAGGGTGGGAGGGCTCCTATAGGGGTACAGGGGGCTGTGGGTCCCCTATAGGGTCCCTATAGGGTGGGGGGGCTCCTATAGGGGTACAGGGGGTTGTGGGTCCCCTATAGGACCCCTATAGGGTGGGAGGGCTCCTATAGGGTCCCTATAGGGTGGGAGGACTATAGGGGGTGAGTAGGGGGTTACAGGGGGCTGTGGGTCCCTATAGGGTCCCTATAGGGTGGGAGGGCTCTAGGGGGGCTATAGGGGCACCGTGGGACCCACGCAGGGCAGGAGCCCTATGGGGGTCTATAGGGGGTCTATAAGGGATGTGTAAGTCGTATATAGGGGCCGCGTGGGTGTCCCCTCTGACTGTCGTGTGGGTGTCCCCCATGTCCCCCATATGTCCCCTATGTCCCCCATACATCCCCGTGTTCCCTATACGTTCCCTATATGTCCCTGTGTCCCCTATGTCCCCTATACATCACCCATATGTCCCCGTGTCCCCTATATGTCCCCATACATCCCCTATATGTCCCCATGCCCCCTATACGTCCCCTATACGTCCCTATACATCCCCTATATGTCCCCTATGTCCCCCATATGTCCCCTATGTCCCCTATACATCCCCTATATGTCCCCTATGTCCCCCATATGTCCCCTATACATCCCCTGTATGTCCCCTATGTCCCCTATACGTCCCCTATACGTCCCTCATATGTCCCCATGTCCCCTATATGTCCCTATACATCCCCTCTATGTCCCCTATGTCCCCCATATGTCCCCTATACATCCCCTATATGTCCCCTATGTCCCCTATACGTCCCTATACATCCCCTATATATCCCCTATATGTCCCCTATATGTCCCCATATGTCCCCTATATATCCCATGTCCCCTATATGTCCCCTATACGTCCCCTATACGTCCCTATACGTCCCCTATACGTCCCTCTACACCCCCTCTACATCCCCTATACGTCCCCTATACGTCCCCTATGTCCCCTATACGTCCCCTATACGTCCCCTATGTCCCCTATACGTCCCCTATACGTCCCCTATACGTCCCCTATACGTCCCCAGCCCGCTGCCGCTTCGCGCTGGGCATGGAGGACGGCTCCATCCCCGACAGCCGCCTCTCGGCCTCCAGCGCCTGGTCCGACTCCACCGCCGCCCGCCACGGCCGGTGAGCCCAGTATGCACCAGTACAGACCAGTATGGCCCAGTACGGCCCCGTGCCCCCGCGTGGCAGCCCCTCCCCCTGCCCCCAGTGTCCCCGTAGGGTCCCCAGCGTCACCGCGGGGTCCCCGTCCTGGAGCTGTTGCTGCTCACCTCTAGCCAGGGAGCCCCAGTATGGACCAGTATGGCCCAGTATGGACCAGTGTGGACCAGTATGGACCAGTATGGCCCAGTGCACACACCCAGCGCTGCCCCGTGATGCCCTGGGTGTCCCCATGTCCCCGGGTGACCCCACAATGTCCCCAAATGTCCCCAAAATGTCCCCATGTCCCCAAGACATCCCCATCCCCAGTGTCCCCATGTCCCCAGGATGTCCCCAAGTCCCCCACATGCCCCCATCCCCAATGTCCCCAAGACGTCCCCGTGTCCCTAAGGTGCCCCCATGTCCCCAAGACATCCCCGTGTCCCCAAGGTGTCCCCAAGTCCCCCACATGTCCCCAAGAGGTCCCCGTGTCCCCAGGATGTCCCCAAGAGGTCCCCGCGTCCCCAGGATGTCCCCACGCCCCCCAGATGCCCCCATCCCCAATGTCCCCAAGACGTCCCCATGTCCCCAAGGTGTCCCCATCCCCAGTGTCCCCAAGAGGTCCCCGTGTCCCCAAGACATCCCCATGCCCCCAAGATGTGCCCGTCCCCATCTCCCCAAGGTGCCCCCATCCCCGGTGTCCCCATGTCCCCAAGGTGTCCCTATGGCCCCCAAATGTCCCCAAGAGGTCCCCGTGTCCCCAGGATGTCCCCACGCCCCCCAAATGCCCCCATCCCCGATGTCCCCATGTCCCCACGACGTCCCCAAGAGGTCCCCGTGTCCCCAGGATGTCCCCAAGAGGTTCCCGTGTCCCCAAGACCTCCCCATCCCCAGTGTCCCCATGTCCCCCACATGTCCCCAAGACATCCTCGGTGTCCCCACAATGTCCCCACGACGTCCCCACGATGTCCCCACGATGTCCCCAGGCTGGGTCGCAGCGACGGGGACGGCGCGTGGTGCCCGGCGGGCCCGGTGTTCCCGGCCGGGGAGGAGTTCCTGGAGGTGGACCTGGGCCACCTGCACCTGGTGACACTGGTGGGGACACAGGGACGCCACGCGGGGGGACACGGCCGGGAGTTCGCCCGCGCCTACCGCCTGCGCTACAGCCGCGACCGGCGCCGCTGGATGAGGTGGCGTGACCGCTGGGGCACCGAGGTGACACTGGGGACAGCGGGGACAGCGGGGGTGTTGGGGACATCGGGGGCGTTGGGGACATTGGGGGCGTTGGGGACATTTGGGGATATAGGAGATATTGGGGACATTGGGGGCGTTGGGGGCATTGGGGGTGTTGGGGGCATTGGGGGTGTTTGGGGCATTGGGGGTGTTGGGGGCGTTGGGGACATTTAGGGGTGTTGGGGACATTGGGGGCGTTGGGGACATTGGGGACATTTGGGGGTGTTGGGGACATATATTGGGGATATTGGGGACGTTGGGGGCATTGGGGACATCAGGGACATTTGGGGATATTGGGGACATTGGGGATATTGGGGACATTTGGGGACATTGGGGGTGTTGGGGATGTTGGGGACATTGGGGATATTGGGGACATTTGGGGACATTGGGGGTGTTGGGGATGTTGGGGGCATTGGGGGTGTTGGGGGCGTTGGGGACATTGGGGACATTTGGGGACACCTTTGGGATTTGGGGACACTGGGGACATTGGGGGCGTTGGGGACATTTGGGGATATAGGAGATATTGGGGACATTGGGGACATTTGGGGATATTGGGGACATTGGGGGCGTTGGGGGCATTGGGGACATTTGGGGATATTGGGGACATTGGGGGCGTTGGGGACATTGGGGACATTTGGGGATATAGGAGATATTGGGGACATTGGGGGTGTTGGGGGCATTGGGGGTGTTTGGGGCATTGGGGGTGTTGGGGGCGTTGGGGACATTTGGGGGCGTTGGGGACATCGGGGGCGTTGGGGACATTGGGGACATTTGGGGGTGTTGGGGACATTGGGGATATTGGGGATATTGGGGATGTTGGGGGCATTGGGGACATCAGGGACATTTGGGGATATTGGGGGCATTGGGAATATTGGGGACATTTGGGGACATTGGGGGTGTTGGGGATATTGGGGACATTGGGGATATTGGGGACATTTGGGGACATTGGGGGTGTTGGGGATGTTGGGGACATTGGGGATATTGGGGACGTTGGGGACATCATGGACATTGGGGACACCTTTGGGATTTGGGGACATTGGGGACATTGGGGGCGTTGGGGACATTTGAGGATATTGGGGATATTGGGGGTGTTGGGGACATTTGGGGACGTTGGGGACATTGGGGGACCTTGGGGCCACCTTTGGGATTTGGGGGCACCTTTGGGGTATGGGGACACCTTGGGGTTTTGGGGACACTCTGGGGGTCTTGGGGAACATCTCGGGGGACTTGGGGATATCTTGGGGATTTGGGGACACCTTGGGGACATCTTGAGGGTCTTGGGGACACCATTGGGGTTTGGGGTCACCTTTGGGTTTTGGGGTCACCTTTGGGATTTGGGGCCACCTTTGGGATCTGGGGCCACATTGGGGCGTTTGGGGCGTTTTGGGGCCACCATGGGGGTCTTGGGGCCGCCTTGGGGGTCTTGGGGCCACCTTGGGGACCTTGGGGACACCATTGAGGTTTGGGGTCACCTTTGGGTTTTGGGGTCACCTTTGGGTTTTGGGGCCACCTTTGGGTTTTGGGGCCACCTTTGGGATCTGGGGCCACATTGGGGCATTTGGGGGGTTTTGGGGCCACCGTGGGGGTCTTGGGGCCGCCTCGGGGGTCTTGGGGCCACCTCGGGGACCTCGTGGCCCCCTTGGGGACCTGGTGGGCGCCGCTGCCGCAGGAGATCGGGGGCAACGAGGACCCGGCGGGGGTGGTGCTGAAGGACCTGGCCCCCCCCCCGGTGGCGCGGGCGCTGCGCGTCTACCCCCGGGCCCCCCGCGCCATGAGCGTCTGCCTGCGCCTCGAGCTCTACGGCTGCCCCTGGGACGGTCAGTGCCACCACGGGTCACCTCGGGTCACCTCATGTCACCTCGGGTCACCTCGGGTCATCTTGGGTCACCTCGGGGCGCCTCGGGTCATCCCAGTTCAACTTGGGTCACCCCGGGTCACCTTGGGTCATCTTGGGTCACCTTCGATCACTCAGGGTCACCTTGGGTCACCCTGGGTCACCTCATGTCACCATGGGTCACCTCGGGTCACCTCGGGTCATCTTGGGTCACCTCGGGGCGCCTCGGGTCATCCCAGTTCAACTTGGGTCACCCCGGGTCACCTTGGGTCATCTTGGGTCACCTTCGATCACTCAGGGTCACCTTGGGTCACCCTGGGTCACCTCATGTCACCATGGGTCACCTCGGGTCACCTCGGGTCATCTTGGGTCACCTCGGGTCACCTCAGGTCATCTTGGGTCACTTCGGGTCATCTCGGGTCATCCCAGTTCAACTTGGGTCACCCCGGGTCACCTTGGGTCATCCCAGGTCAACTTGGGTCACCTCATGTCCCCTTGGGTCACTCCGGGTCCCCTCATGTCACCCTAGGTCACCTCGGGTCATCTCGGGTCATCCCAGGTCACCCTGGGTCACCTCATGTCATCTCGGGTCACCTCGGGTCATCTTGGGTCATCCCAGGTCATCTTGGGTCACCCCAGGTCACCTCGGGTCACCTCGGGTCACCTCATGTCATCTTGGGTCATCCCAGGTCAACTTGGGTCACCCTGGGTCAACGTGGGTCACTTCATGTCACCATGGGTCATCTTGGGTCATCTTGGGTCACCCCGGGTCACCTCATGTCACCACGGGTCACCTCATGTCACCTCATGTCACCTCATGTCACCATGGGTCACCTCGGGTCATCTCGGGTCATCTCGGGTCACCTTATGTCATCTTGGGTCATCCCAGTTCAAGTTGGGTCACCCCAGGTCACCTTGGGTCACCTCGGGTCACCTCATGTCACCTCGGGTCATCCCAGGTCAACTTGGGTCACCCCGGGTCACCTTGGGTCACCCTGGGTCACCTCGGGTCACCTCATGTCATCTTGGGTCATCCCAGTTCAACTTGGGTCACCTCAGGTCACCTCAGGTCACTTCATGTCACCTCGGGTCACCCTGGCTCACCTTGGGTCATCTGGGGTCACCCTGGGTCACCCCATGTCACCTCAGGCCACCTTGGGTGTCCCCAGACCTCCCCCCCCCGGTGTCCCCCCCCCGTGGTGGCCCCTTGGTGACATGTCCCCGTCCCCAGCCGGGCTCCTGTCCTACACGGCGCCGCGGGGACACGTCATGGCCCTCGGCCCCGCGCCCGTCGTCCTCAACGACTCCACCTACGACGGTGACAGCGCCGGCCCGTGAGTCCCCAAATGTCCCCAAATGTCCCCAAATGTCCCCAAATGTCCCCAAGGCTCCTCCACCCTACCCCGGTCCCATAAATCTGGCCCCAAAGCGGCCCCAAAGTGGCCCTGGTTCCCCTCCCAGTGTCCCAAGTGGTCCTCATGTTGTCCCCAGTGTCCCCAAATTGTCCACAGGTGTCCCCAAATTGTCCCCAGTGTCCCCAAACTGTCCCCAAACCAACCACAAGGGTCCCCAAAACACCCCCCAGTGTCCCCAAACTGTCCCCAGATATCCCTGACTGTCCCCAGTCGCCCCAGTCACCTCCAGGCAGGCTCCAACTGGGCAGAATGGGGTCACCCACATCTGGGTGTCCCTTTTGGGGTCCCCAAATGTCCCTGGGGGGGTCCCCAAGTGTCCCTTTTGGGGTCCCAATGAGTGTTATGGGGTCACCCCCCTATCCGTGTGTCCCTTTTGGGGTCCCCCCGGCTGTCGGGGAGTCCCCTCCACCCCGGGGTGCCCTGGGGGTGCCCTGGGGGTGACGGGGTGCCCCCCCCCCCCCCCGGTGTCCCCAGGCTGCTTTTCGGGGGGCTGGGGCAGCTGGCGGACGGGGTGCTGGGGCTGGACGACTTCGCCCGCAGCCGCGAGCGGCGCCTGTGGCCCGGCTACGACTACGTGGGCTGGCGGCGACCCCCCGGCCCCCGGCCCCGCCTGGAGCTCGAGTTCGAATTCGAGCGGCCCCGAACCTTCCACGCCATGCAGGTGCCCCGCGGCATGCTGGGAAGGCGGGGAGGGGGCGGGATTAGGGGGTGGGGGGCGGGATTAGGGCGGGATTAGGGTGGGATTAGGGGGTGGGGGGCGGGATTAGTGAGGGATTAGGGTGGGATTAGGGCTGGGGGGGCGGGATTAGGGTGGGGAGGGGTGGGATTAGGGCTGGGGGGGCGAGATTAGGGGGTGGGGGGCGGGATTAGTGAGGGATTAGGGTGGGATTAGGGCTGGGGGGGCGGGATTAGGGCGGGATTAGGGTGGGATTAGGGGGTAGGGGGCGGGATTAGGTCTGGGAGGGGTGGGATTAGGGCTGGGGGGGCGGGATTAGGGCTGGTGGTGGTGGGATTAGGGCAGGAGGTGGTGGGATTAGGTCTGGATTGGGGCAGGATTACGGGATTGGGGCAGGAAATATGGGATTGGGGCAGGAGATTATGGGATTGGGGCAGGAAATATGGGATCGGGGCAGGAAATATGGGATTAAATCAGGACATTACGGGATTGGGGCAGGAATTATGGGACTAAAGCAGGAGATTATGGGATTAAAGCAGGAGATTATGGGATTAAGGCAGGGAAAAATGGGATCAGGGCCACGGCGACGCGGTTCCCTGTAATCCAGGCGATTACAGGCCCAACAGCAGCCCTGTTCCTGGGGATTAAGCGGGATTATGGAGTGCACCCACCCCTTGGGGACCCCCGGGTGCCCCCCCGGGACCCCGTGGGACCCCCGGGGGTCTCACGGGACCCCCTTAATCCCGCCCAGGTGCACTGCAACAACATGCGGGCGCGGGGGGTGAGCGTCTTCGCCGAGGCGTCGTGTCGCTTCAAGCCCACCCAGGGCGCCCCCTGGGACCCCACCCCCGTCACCCACAGCCCCGGGGGGGTCCTGGGGGACCCCCGGGCCCGTTGGGTCACCGTCCCCCTGGGGGGGCGCCGGGCCCGCTTAATCCGGTGCCACTTCTCCTTCGGCGGGGAGTGGCTGCTCTTCAGCGAGGTCTCCTTCGTCTCGGGTGGGTTCATTTTGGGGTGGATTATGGGGTGGTTGGGCGGATTATGGGGTGGTTGGGTGGATTATGGGGTCATTGGTTGGGTGGATTATGGGGTGGTTGGGTGGATTATGGGGTCGTTGGGTGGATTATGGGGTCATCAATTGGATTATGGGGTCGTTGGTTGATTGGATTATGGGGTGGTTGGGTGGATTATGGGGTCGTTGGGTGGGTTTTGGGGTCGTTGGGTGGGTTTTGGGGTCATCGGTTGGGTTTTGGGGTCATTGGGTGGGTTTTGGGGTCATCGGTTGGGTTTTGGGGTCATCGGTTGGGTTTTGGGGTCATCGGTTGAGTGATGAGGTCATCGGTTGGCTGATGAGGTCATCAGTTGGGTTTTGGGGTCATTGGTTGGGTTTTGGGGTCATTGGTTGGGTTTTGGGGTCATCGGTTGGGTGATGAGGTCATCAGTTGGCTGATGATGTCATCAGTTGGGTTTTGGGGTCATCGGTTGGGTTTTGGGGTCATCGGTTGAGTGATGAGGTCATCAGTTGGGTGATGACGTCATCGGTTGGGTTTTGGGGTCATCGGTTGGCCGTTGACCGTTGGCCAACGAGAAGACCGTTTGCTCAATGACTTGGGGGGTCCCGGCCACGCCCCCCGCCCCCTCATTGGCTGCCCCGCTGACGTCCCATGGGGCTTTGCTCCCGCAGACGTGGTGGAGGAGGGGGGGGGCGCCAGCGGGTGGCCCCCGGCCCCCCCCCCGGACCCCTCCCTGGAGGCTGGGGGGGACCCGGAGGACCCCTGGGATGAGGCCACCAACGTCACCACCCCAGGTGGGGCGGGGCTTAAGTGGGCGGGGCTTAAATGGGCGGGGATTAAGGGATTAAGGGGGTGGGGATTGATTGGGGTAGGGATTAAGGGGGTGGGGATTAAGGGGGGAGGGGATTAAGGGGGGCGGGATTAAGGGGGTGGGGATTAAGGGGGCGGGGATTAAGGGGGGTGGGGATTAAGGGGGTGGGGATTAAGGGGGTGGGGATTAAGGGGGGATTAAGGGGGTGGGGATTAAGGGGGTGGGGATTAAGGGGGAGGGGATTAAGGGGGAGGGGATTAAGGGGGGCGGGGATTAAGGGGGGATTAAGGGGGTGGGGATTAAGGGGGTGGGGATTAAGGGGGAGGGGATTAAGGGGGAGGGGATTAAGGGGGCGTGGCTCTGTTGTGGCCCCGCCCTCCCGCAGGGGTCCCGGGGGAGTCGCCGGTGGCCAAGGCCGAGCACGGCCCCGCCTCCGTCCTGATTGGCTGCCTGGTGGCCATCATCCTGCTCCTATTGGCCGTCATCGCCCTCATCCTCTGGCGGCAGCGCTGGAGGAGGATACTGGGGAAGGTGAGGGGGGTAACTGGGCAGACTGGGAGGGACTGGGAAGGACTGGGAGGGGACTGGGAGGGCACTGGGGGGCAACTGGGAGGCACTGGGAGTGACTGGGGG
The DNA here is from genome assembly GCF_964211825.1 of Aythya ferina. NCBI lineage: Eukaryota > Metazoa > Chordata > Aves > Anseriformes > Anatidae > Aythya > Aythya ferina. The sequence goes on from NC_140327.1 coordinate 2,300,906, forward strand.
ATACTGGGGGGGACTGGGGGAAATTGGTGGGGGCTGGGAGGGTACTGGAAGGGACTGGGAAGGGACTGGGGGGACTGGGAAGGAATGGGAGGGACTGGAAAGACTGGGAGGGACTGGGGGGGACTGGAAGGGACTGACTGGGAGGGACTGGGGGAACTGGGGGGGACTGGGAGGGATTGGAAGGGACTGGGGGGGTGCTGGAGGGTACTGGTAGGGACTGGGAGGGCCTGAAGGGGGACTGGGGGGAACTGGGAAGGAATGGGAGGGACTGGGAGGGAGTGACTGGGAGGCACTGGGAGGGACTGGGAGGCACTGGGAGGGACTGGGAGGCACTGGGAGGGACTGGGGGAGACTGGGGAGGACTAGGGGATACTGGGAGGGACTGGGGAGTACTGGGAAGGACTGGGAAGGACTGGGGAGTACTGGGAAGGACTGGGAGGGACTGGAAAAGACTGGGAAGAACTGGGAAAGAATGGGAAGGAATGGGAGGGGCTGACTGGGAGCAACTGGGAGCAACTGGGAGCAACTGGAGGCGGCACCCCCAGGCGCAGCGGCGCCCCTCGGAGGAGGAGCTGCGGGTGCAGCTCTCGGTGCCCGGGGACACCGTGGTCATCAACAACGCCACGGGGGGGGGGGGAGGGGGAGGAGGGGGAGGGGGAGGGGCGGCGGGGGGGAGGGGCCCCCCCCGCTACGAGCGCATCCCCCCCCCCGGGCAGGGGAGTACCCAGGAACCCACCCGGCTCGCCCCTCCCCCCCCCGGGCACGGTGAGGAGGAGGGGGGGGGGAGAGGGAGGGGGTGGGGGGAGGGGGGAGGGGTGGGGGGAGGGGGTGGGTGGGGAGAGGGAGAGGGAGGGTGGGGGGAGGGGGTGGGGAGAGGGAGGAGGTGGGGGGAGGGGGAAGGGGTGGGGAGAGGGAGGGGAGGAATGGGGGAGGGGGTGGGGAGAGGGAGGAGGTGGGAGGATGGGTGGGGAGATGGGGGGGATGGTGGGGAGATGGGAGGTGGTGGGAGGTGGTGGGGAGGTGGGAGGATGGATGGGGAGATGGGGGGAGGATGGTGGGGAGATGGGGAGGTGGTGGGATGGGGTGGGGAGAGGGATGGGGGGATGGGAGGATGGGTGGGGAGATGGTGGGAGGTGGTGGGAGGGGGTGGGGAGGTGGGAGGATGGATGGGGAGATGGTTGGAGATGGGAGGATGGGTGGGAGAGGGTGGGGAGATGGGAGGATGGTGGGGAGATGGTGGGAGGGGGTGGGGAGGTGGGAGGATGGATGGGGAGATGGTGGGAGGTGGGAGGATGGTGGGGAGATGGAGGGGGAGGGGTGGAGGGAAGGACTGGTGGGGAGAGGGACGGGGGGAGATGGAGGAGGGAGGGAGGGGCGGGGAGAGGGGGAGGATGGGGGGGAGATGGGGGGAGACCCCCATGGGGGGGGGAGGGAGGGAGGGGGAGGGGAGGGGGAGGGAGACCAGGGAGGGAGGGAGAGGAGGGGAGGGAGAGGGTCAACCTGGCCCCGCCCCCTCCGCCTGGCCCCGCCCCCTTCACGTGGCCCCGCCCCCTGCAGCGCCCCTGGCCAACCCGGCCTATCGCCTGCTGCTGGCCACCTACGCCCAGCCAATGGGAGGCCTCGCCCGCGCCCCGCCCGACGGCGCCAAGCCAATCAACACGGACGGTGAGGGAGGGGAAGCCCCGCCCCCTTTTGGGCCACGCCCACCCTCTGGGAAGCCACGCCCGCCTCCCTGAGGCTGGCCACGCCCCTTCTGGGGGAGCCACGCCCCCTCTGGGGGAGCCACGCCCCACTGAATGCCCGCCCCCTCCAGGAATGGGCGTGGCCGGGGCCTACGCCGAGGCTGACGTCACCGGAGGCTCCGCCTACTCCCTGGCTGGCCCCGCCCCCGGCCCCGCCCCCAGCCCCACCCTCCCCGCCTTCCCCCGCCGCCGCCTGCGCTTCCGGAGAAGCTGGGGGAGGGGCAGTTCGGAGAGGTAAGCCCCGCCCCCTCGGTGCAGGGCCACGCCCCCTCAGTGCAAGCCACGCCCCCTGGTGTTGACCACGCCCCCTTTGTGAAAGCCACGCCCCCTGTGCGAGGTGCAGGACCCCCAGGGGCTGCCCCCTTTAAGACCACGCCCACTCCGGGCCACGCCCTCACTTGGGACACGCCCCCTCTACTTAGACCACGCCTCCTGTTTAGGCCACGCCCCCTATATTTAGGCCACGCCCCCCCTTAGGTGCTACTCAGTGGCGCACCCCAGGGGCTGCCCCCTCCCACCCCATGGAGGCCCCTCCCACTCCGAGACCCCGCCCACACTGATTCCACGCCCCCTTTCGACCACGCCCACTTTAAGCCACGCCCCAGACTTAGGTCACGCCCCCTATATTTAGGCCACGCCCCCTTAGGTGCTACTCTGCTAGGTGGCGCCCCCAGGGGCTGCCCCCTCCCACCCCCATTGAGTCCCCTCCCACCCCGAGGCCCCTCCCCCTTTAGCCCCTCCCCTTTAGACCACGCCCACACTTAGACCACGCCCCCAGATTTAGGCCACGCCCCTTAGGTACTGCTGTGCTAAGTGGGGCCCACAGGGGCTGCCCCCTCCCACCTCCATGGATGCCCCTCCCATCCCGAGGCCACGCCCCCTTTAGGCCACACCCCCTTTAGACCACGCCCCTCACTTAGGACACGCCCCCTTAGGACACGCCCCCTTAGGCCACGCCCCCTTAGGTGCTACTATGCTAAGTGGCGCCCCCCAGGGCTGCCCCCTCCCACCTCCATGGATGCCCCTCCCACCCCGAGGCCCCGCCCCCTTTAGGCCACGCCCCCTCACTTAGGCCACGCCCCCCAGGTGCTGCTGTGCGAGGTGGAGGACCCCCAGGCGCTGCCCCCCCTGTCCCGCCCCCCCGAGCTGCCCCGGGGGCGCCCCCTGCTGGTGGCCGTCAAGGTGCTGAGGGACGGGGCCACCAAGAACGCCAGGTGGGGGGGGGCGTGGGGGGGTGGGGGGGGCATGGGGGGTCATGGGGGGGTCATGGGGGGGTCATGGGGGGGTCATGGGGGGGGGTGTGGGGGTCATGGGGGGGGATATGGGGGGGTAATGGGGGGTAAGGGGGGGTAATGGGGGATAATGGGGGGGGTAATGGGGGGGGTAATGGGGGGGTAAGGGGGGTCATGGGGGGGGTGTGGGGGGGATATGGGGGGGGAATGGGGGGGTAAGGGGGTAATGGGGTGAAATGGGGGGTAATGGGGGTATTGGGGGCAATGGGGGGGAATGGGGGGGGGATATGGGGGGGTGGGGGGGGGTAATGGGGGTATTGGGGGGTAATGGGGG
>NC_140327.1:2304413-2355705 GCF_964211825.1 Aythya ferina
GTAAGGGGAAGCAATGGGGGGTTCATGGAGGGGGAATGGGGGATACTGGGGGGAATGGGGTAAAATGGGGGGGCAATGGTGGTAATGGGGGGGCAATGGGGGGTATTTGGGGCAATGGGGGGCAATGGGGGGCAATGGGGGGGTAACGGGGGGTGCAGTGGGGGGGTCCATGCGGTCACGGGGTTCTGACCCCCCCACCCCCTGTGTGTCCGTGTCTGTGGGGGGGGGGTCTCCAGGCGGGACTTCCTGCAGGAGGCGCGCACCCTGGGGCGCCTGCGGGACCCCAACATCGTGCGGCTGCTGGGGGTGTGCGCGGGGGGGGGGCCGCTCTGCATCATCACCGAGTACATGGAGCACGGCGACCTGCACCGCTTCCTGGGGGGGCCCTGCGGCCCCGCCCTCGGGTACGGACACGCCCCCTTCCCCCACAGACCACGCCCCCTTCCTCCCGGACACGCCCCCCAAAAGACACGCCCCCAAGGGACACGCCCCTAAAAGACACGCCCCCTAAAAGACGCCCCCCCCCCCCCGCAGGTCCTGCCCCCCCCCATGGTGCGGCCCCTTTAAAGCCAGCCCCGCCCCTTCTCTTTAGCCCCTCCCACTTCGTATTAGCCCCTCCCCTTTTCCTTTAGCCCCTTCCCTTTAGCCCCTCCCCTTCGCTTAAGCCCCTCCCATTCACATAAGCCCCTCCCCTTTTCTCTAGTCCCACCCCTTTCCTTTAGCCCCTCCCCTTTTCTTTAGTGCCTCCCCTTCTCCTTTAGCCCCTCCCCTTCCCTTAAGCCCCTCCCCTTTTCTTTAGCCCCTCCCCTTTCCTTTACACCCAACCCCTTGGCTCCACCCCATTTGCATTTCGACCCCACCCCTTCGACCACGCCCCCTTTAGCCCCTCCCACCTCTGTCCATGCCCACAACTGACCACGCCCACAACTGACCACGCCCCCTCCACCTACACCTCTCCCTGACCCCCTCCCTCCGTTCCCACGCCCCCAATCGACCCCACCCTTGGACCACGCCCCCTTTGGCCCCTCCCACTTCCGACCACGCCCCTAAATGACCACGCCCCCTTCACCTACATCCCTCCCTGCCCCTCTCCCTCCGTTCCCACGCCCCCAAATGACCCCACCCTTGGACCACACCCCCTTTAGCTCCTCCCACCTCCGACCACGCCCCTTTCTGACCACGCCCACTCTGACCACGCCCCCTCCTGACCACGCCCACCCCCAGGCTGGGCACCCTGCTGCACGTGGGGGCGCAGATCGCCTCGGGGATGCGCTTCCTGGGGGGGGCTGACCACACCCTATATGACCACGCCCCTATGAGATCACGCCCCCTTTATCCCCTCCCACCTTTAACCACGCCCCCTTATGACCACACCCACTTTGACCACACCCCCCAATTGACCACGCCCCCTCCACCTCCACCTCTCCCTGACCCCTTCCCATGACCCCTATTGACCCCACCCTTGGACCACGCCCCCTTTAGCCCCTCCCACCTTTGACCACGCCCCCTCCTGACCACGCCCACCCCCAGGCTGGGCACCCTGCTGCACGTGGGGGCGCAGATCGCCTCGGGGATGCGCTTCCTGGGGGGGCTGACCACGCCCCTATGAGACCACGCCCCTACGAGACCACGCCCACTATCTGACCACGCCCCTTTCTGACCACGCCCACTTTGACCACACCCCCAATTGACCACGCCCCCTCCACCTCCACCTCTCCCTGACCCCCTCCCTCCGTTCCCACGCCCCCAAATGACCCCACCCTTGGACCACGCCCCCTTTGGCCCCTCCCACCTTTGACCACGCCCCTTTCTGGCCACGCCCACCCCAGGCTGGGCACCCTGCTGCACGTGGGGGCGCAGATCGCCTCGGGGATGCGCTTCCTGGGGGGGCTGACCACGCCCCTATGAGACCACGCCCCTACGAGACCACGCCCACTATCTGACCACGCCCCTTTATGACCACGCCCACTTTGACCACACCCCCCAGTTGACCACGCCCCCTCCAACTACACCTCTCCCTGACCCCCTCCCTCCCTTCCCACGCCCCCAATCGACCCCACCCTTGGACCACGCCCCCTTTTAGCCCCTCCCACCTCTGACCACGCCCCCTTTAGTCCCTCCCACCTCTAACCACGCCCCCAATTGACCACGCCCCTTCCATCTACACCTCTCCCTGACCCCCTCCCTCCGTTCCCACGCCCCCAATCGACCCCACCCTTGGACCACGCCCCCTTTGGCCCCTCCCACTTCCGACCACGCCCCTAAATGACCACGCCCCCTTCACCTACATCCCTCCCTGCCCCTCTCCCTCCGTTCCCACGCCCCCAAATGACCCCACCCTTGGACCACACCCCCTTTAGCTCCTCCCACCTCCGACCACGCCCCTTTCTGACCACGCCCACTCTGACCACGCCCCCTCCTGACCACGCCCACCCCCAGGCTGGGCACCCTGCTGCACGTGGGGGCGCAGATCGCCTCGGGGATGCGCTTCCTGGGGGGGGCTGACCACACCCTATATGACCACGCCCCTATGAGATCACGCCCCCTTTATCCCCTCCCACCTTTAACCACGCCCCTTATGACCACACCCACTTTGACCACACCCCCCAATTGACCACGCCCCCTCCACCTCCACCTCTCCCTGACCCCTTCCCATGACCCCTATTGACCCCACCCTTGGACCACGCCCCCTTTAGCCCCTCCCACCTTTGACCACGCCCCCTCCTGACCACGCCCACCCCCAGGCTGGGCACCCTGCTGCACGTGGGGGCGCAGATCGCCTCGGGGATGCGCTTCCTGGGGGGGCTGACCACGCCCCTATGAGACCACGCCCCTACGAGACCACGCCCACTATCTGACCACGCCCCTTTCTGACCACGCCCACTTTGACCACACCCCCAATTGACCACGCCCCCTCCACCTCCACCTCTCCCTGACCCCCTCCCTCCGTTCCCACGCCCCCAAATGACCCCACCCTTGGACCACGCCCCCTTTGGCCCCTCCCACCTTTGACCACGCCCCTTTCTGGCCACGCCCACCCCCAGGCTGGGCACCCTGCTGCACGTGGGGGCGCAGATCGCCTCGGGGATGCGCTTCCTGGGGGGGCTGACCACGCCCCTATGAGACCACGCCCCTACGAGACCACGCCCACTATCTGACCACGCCCCTTTATGACCACGCCCACTTTGACCACACCCCCCAGTTGACCACGCCCCCTCCAACTACACCTCTCCCTGACCCCCTCCCTCCCTTCCCACGCCCCCAATCGACCCCACCCTTGGACCACGCCCCCTTTTAGCCCCTCCCACCTCTGACCACGCCCCCTTTAGTCCCTCCCACCTCTAACCACGCCCCCAATTGACCACGCCCCTTCCATCTACACCTCTCCCTGACCCCCTCCCTCCGTTCCCACGCCCCCAATCGACCCCACCCTTGGACCACGCCCCCTTTAGCCCCTCCCACTTCCGACCACGCCCCTAAATGACCACGCCCCCTTCACCTACATCCCTCCCTGCCCCTCTCCCTCCGTTCCCACGCCCCCAAATGACCCCACCCTTGGACCACACCCCCTTTAGCCCCTCCCACCTCCGACCACGCCCCTTTCCGACCACGCCCACTCTGACCCCGCCCCTTTCTGGCCACGCCCACCCCCAGGCTGGGCACCCTGCTGCACGTGGGGGCGCAGATCGCCTCGGGGATGTGCTTCCTGGGGGGGCTGACCACACCCTATATGACCACGCCCCTATGAGACCACGCCCCCTTTATCCCCTCCCACCTTTAACCACGCCCCTTATGACCACACCCACTTTGACCACACCCCCCAATTGACCACGCCCCCTCCACCTCCACCTCTCCCTGACCCCTTCCCATGACCCCTATTGACCCCACCCTTGGACCACGCCCCCTTTAGCCCCTCCCACCTTTGACCACGCCCCCTCCTGACCACGCCCACCCCCAGGCTGGGCACCCTGCTGCACGTGGGGGCGCAGATCGTCTCGGGGATGCGCTTCCTGGGGGGGCTGACCACGCCCCTATGAGACCACGCCCCTATGAGACCACGCCCCTTTCTGACCACGCCCCTTTCTGACCACGCCCACTTTGACCACGCCCCCCAATTGACCACGCCCCCTCCAACTACACCTCTCCCTGACCCCCTCCCTCCCTTCCCACGCCCCCAATCGACCCCACCCTTGGACCACGCCCCCTTTGGCCCCTCCCACTTCCGACCACGCCCCTAAATGACCACGCCCCCTTCACCTACATCCCTCCCTGCCCCTCTCCCTCCGTTCCCACGCCCCCAAATGACCCCACCTTTGGACCACACCCCCTTTAGCTCCTCCCACCTCCGACCACGCCCCTTTCTGACCACGCCCACTCTGACCACGCCCCCTCCTGACCACGCCCACCCCCAGGCTGGGCACCCTGCTGCACGTGGGGGCGCAGATCGCCTCGGGGATGCGCTTCCTGGGGGGGCTGACCACGCCCCTATGAGACCACGCCCCTATGAGACCACGCCCACTCTCTGACCACGCCCCTTATGACCACACCCACACGTGACCACGCCCCCTTTGACTACACTTCTCCCTGACCCTCTCCCTCCCTGACCCCCTCCCTCCCTTCCCACGCCCCCTATTGACCCCACCCTTGGACCACGCCCCCTTTGGCCCCTCCCACCTTTGACCACGCCCCCTCCTGACCACGCCCACCCCCAGGCTGGGCACCCTGCTGCACGTGGGGGCGCAGATCGCCTCGGGGATGCGCTTCCTGGCGGGGCTGAACTTCGTGCACCGGGACCTGGCCACCCGCAACTGCCTGGTGGGCGACGGCTTCCGGGTGAAGGTGGCGGATTTCGGGATGAGCCGCCACCTCTACGCCGCCGACTACTACCGGGTGCGAGGCCGGGCCCTGCTGCCCATCCGCTGGATGGCCTGGGAGTGCATCCTGATGGTGAGGGGGGGGGCACCGGGACATAAAGGGTTAATGGGGTTTGGGGTCTGGGAGGGCATCCTGATGGTGAGCCGGGAGGGAAGGGGTTAATGGGGTCTGGGAGGGCAGCCTCATGGGGAGGGGGGCTCCGGGACATAAAGGGTTAATGGGGTTTGGGGGAGGTAATGGGGTCTGGGAGTGCATCCTGATGGGGTGGGGGGCACCGGGACATAAAGGGTTAACGGGGTCTGGGAGTGCATCCTGATGGTGAGCCAGGAAGGAAGGGGTTAATGGGGTCTGGGAGGGCAGCCTCATGGGGAGGGGGGCACCGGGACATAAAGGGTTAATGGGGTTTGGGGGAAGAAAATGGGGGTTTGGGTCACTCTGGGGGGAGTTAAGGGGGTTTGGGGGGAGGTAATGGGGTCTGGGGGTGCATCCTGATGGTGAGCCGGGAGGGAAGGGGTTAATGGGGTCTGGGAGGGCATCCTGATGGGGAGGAGGGCACCGGGACATAAAGGGTTAATGGGGTTTGGGGGCTGGGAGGGCATCCTCATGGTGAGGGGGGCACCGGGAGATAAAGGGTTAATGGGGTTAATGGGGTCTGGGAGGGCATCCTGATGGGGAGTGAGGGGGGCAACAAGGGGTTAATGGGGTTAATGGGGTCTGGGGGAGGTAATAAAGTCTAGGGGTGAGGGGGACACTGGGAGATAAAGGGTTAATGGGGTTTGGGGTCTGGGAGTGCATCCTCATGGTGAGGGGGGCACCGGGAGATAAAGGGTTAATGGGGTTAATGGGGTTAATAGGGTTAATGGGGTCTGGGAGTGCATCCTCGTGGTGGGGGGGGGCAACAAGGGGTTAATGGGGTTAATGGGGTTAATGGGGTCTGGGGGAGGTAATGGGGTCTGGGAGTGCATCCTGATGGTGAGCCAGGAGGGAAGGGGTTAATGGGGTGTGGGAGGGCAGCCTCATGGGGAGGGGGGCTCCGGGACATAAAGGGTTAATGGGGTTTGGGGGAGGTAATGGGGTCTGGGAGTGCAACCTGATGGGGTGGGGGGCACCGGGACATAAAGGGTTAACGGGGTCTGGGAGTGCATCCTGATGGTGAGCCGGGAGGGAAGGGGTTAATGGGGTTTGGGGGAAGATAAGGGGGGTTTGGGTAACTTTGGGGGGAGTTAAGGGGGTTTTGGGGTAGATAATGGGGGTTTGGGGACAGATAATGGGGGTTTGGGGGTGAGGGGGGCACCAGGAGATAAAGGGTTAACGGGGTTTGGGGTCTGGGAGTGCATCCTCATGGTGAGCCGGGAGGGAAGGGGTTAATGGGGTTAATGGGGTCTGGGGGTGAGGGGGGCACCGGGAGGGAAAGGGTTAATGGGGTTTGGGGGAAGAAAATGGGGGTTTGGGTCACTTTGGGGGGAGTTAAGGGGGTTTTGGGGACAGATAATGGGGGTCTGGGAGTGCATCCTGATGGGGAGCTTTTTTTCTTTTTTCCCTTTTTTCCCTTTTTTTTCCTTTTTTTCTCTTTTTTCCTTTTTTTTTCCTTTTTTTCCCTTTTTTTTCTTTTCTTTCCTTTTTTCCCTTTTTTTTCCCCTTTTTTCCTTTTTTTTTCCCTTTTTTTTCCCTTTTTTCCTTCTTTCCCCCTTTTTTCCCTTTTTTCCCCTTTTTTTCCTTTTATTTCCTTTTTCCCTTTTTCCCCTTTTTCCCCTTTTTTCCCTTTTTTTTCCCATTTTTCCCTTTTTTTCCTTTTATTCCCCTTTTTTCCCTTTTTTCCTTTTTTTTCCTTTTTTCCCTTTTTTTCCTTTTTTCCCTTCTTTCCCCTTTTTTCCCTTTTTCTCTTTTTATTCCTTTTTTTTCCCTTTTTTCTTTTTTTTTCATTTTTTTCCCTTTTTTTCCCTTTTTTTCCTTTTTTTCTCTTTTTTCCTTTTTTTTTCCTTTTTTTTCCTTTTTTTTCCCTTTTTTTCCTTTTTTTCTCTTTTTTTCCTTTTTTTTTCCTTTTTTTCCTTTTTTCCATTTTTTTCCTTTTTTTTCCCTTTTTTCCCTCTTTTCCCTCTTTCCCCTTTTTTTTCCCTTTTTTTCCCTTTTTTTCCTTTTCTCCCCATTTTTTCCTTTTTCCCTTTTCCCTTTTTATTCCTTTTTTCCCCTTTTTTCATTTTTTTCCTTTTTTTCCTTTTTTTCCCTTTTTTCCTTTTTTTTTCTTTATTCTCTTTTTTCCCTTTTTTCCTTTTTTTCCCCTTTTTTCCCTCTTTTTCCCTTTTTTTTCCCATTTTTCCCTTTTTTTTCATTTAATTTCCCTTTTTCCCTTTTTTTTTTTTTTTTCCTTTTTTTCCCTTTTTTTTTCCTTTTTCCCCTTTTTTCCCTTTTTTCCTTTTTTCCCCTATTTTAGGGGACTTTCACCCCGGCCAGCGACGCCTGGGCTTTTGGGGTGACGCTGTGGGAGGTGCTGACGCGGTGCCGGGAGCAGCCCTACGGGGCCCTGAGCGACGAGCAGGTCATCGCCAACGCCGGCCACCACTTCCGAGCACAGGGCCGCCAGGTGGGGGCACTGGGAGGCACTGGGAGGCACTGGGAGGGACTGGGAGGGGACTGGGAGGGGACTGGGAGGGGCTGGGAGGAGGATAGAGGGCACTGGGAGGGGGCTGGGAGGGACTGGGAGGAGGATAGAGGGGACTGGGAGGGACTGGGAGGGACTGGGAGGCACTGGGAGGGGGCTGGGAGGGGACTGGGAGGGGCTGGGAGGGACTGGGAGGCACTGGGAGGGGGCTGGAGGGCATTGGGAGGGACTGGGAGGCACTGGGAGGGGGCTGGAGGGCATTGGGAGGGACTGGGAGGATGATGGGAGATGCTGGGAGGCACTGGGAAGGGACTGGGAAGGGACTGGAGGGGACTGGGAAGATACTGGGGGTCACTGGGAGGACACTGGGGGGAGCGAAGGGTTACTGGGAGGGACCAGGAAGCAACTGGGAGGGACTGGGAAGCAACTGGGGCATACTGGGAGGCACTGGGAGCTACTGGGAAGTACTGGGAGGACACTGGGGGGAACAAAGGGCTACTGGGATGGACTGGGAAGCAACTGGGATGTACTGGGCATCCCCAATAACACCCCTCCCAGCCTCCCCATGCCTCCCGGTGCCCCCTCACCCCCCCTAACCCTTGGTGACCCCTAACCCCTGATGACCCCTAATGACCCCTGATGACCTTTGACCCCTCCCTGATGACCTTTGACCCCTCCCTGACGACCTTTGACCCCTCCCGGTGACCTTTTACCCCTCCCTGATGACCTTTGACCCCTCCCTGATGACCTTTGACCCCTCCCAATGACCTTTGACCCCTCCCTGATGACCTTTAACCCCTCCCGGTGACCTTTGACCCCTCCCTGACGACCTTTGACCCCTCCCTGATGACCTTTGACCCCTCCCAGATGACCTTTGACCCCTCCCTGACGACCTTTAACCCCTCCCAGTGACCTTTAACCCCTCCCTGACGACCTTTGACCCCCTCCCGGTGACCTTTGACCCCCCGGTGACCCCCAGGAGTACCTGCCCCGGCCCCCCGGCTGCCCCCCGGCGCTGCACGGGGTGATGCTGCGCTGCTGGGCCCGCGACGCCGCCGACCGCCCGTCCTTCGGCCTCCTCCACCGCCTCCTCCGCCACCACGCCGGCCTCGCCTGAGCCCCCCCGAGACCCCCCGAGACCCCCCAAGACCCCCCGGGTCTCCCCCGGGTCTTCCCGGCCTTCCTCCCGCGGCCTCCATCGCCCTCCTCTTCCTCCTGCGGCCTCCTCGGCCTCGCCTGGCCTCATCTTCCTCGGCCTCGTCTTCCAGTTTTGGCCTCCTCCTTCAGCCTCCTCTTCCTCTGTCTGCTTCTTCTTCCTCCCACAGCCTCCTCTTCCTCACCTGGCCTCCTTCCTCAGCCTCCTCTTCCTTGCTCATCTTCCTCCCACAGCCTCCTCTTCCTCCTCTTCCTCACCTGGCCTCCTCCCTCAGCCTCTTCTTCCTCGCCTGGCCTCCTTCCTCAGCCTCCTCTTCCTCCCCTGGCCTCCTCCATCAGCCTCCTCTTCCTCCTCTTCCTCCCCTGGCCTCCTTCCTCAGCCTCCTCTTCCTCCTCTTCCTCACTTAGCCTCCTTCCCCAGCCTCTTCTTCCTCCCCCAGCCTCCTCTTCCTCCCTCCTTCCTCCCATCCTCCAGCCTCCCCCCTGCCAGTGTCCTTCATCCCCATCTTCATCCCCTCGTGTTTCAGCCTCCTCCTTCCTCCTCCTCCTCCTCCTCCTTGTCCTTCATCCTCCCCTCGGCCTCCTTCCTCCTCCTCCTCCTCATCCTTCATCACCATCCTCTTCCTCCAGCCTTCATCCTCCTTGCCCTTCATCCTCCTTCATCCTCCTCCTCCTCCTCTTCCTCCTTGCCCTTCATCCTCCCCTCAGCCTCCTTCCTCCTCCTCCTCGGCCTTCATCACCATCCTCTTCCTCCCTCCTCCTCCTCCTCCTCCTCCTCCTCCCCTCCCCACGGGACCAGGGGGGCCCGGGGGGCGTTAATTAACCCACCCCCCCCAGCCTCGTTAATTATTATTGCTGTAATTATCGGCCGCCCCGCGGAGATTCGGACGCGAATACACGGCGGGATCGGGGCTGCCGCTCTCTGCCTCCTCGGGGGAAATTTGGGGACATTTGGGGTCGTTTGGGGACATTTTGGGTCATTTGGGGTCGTTTGGGGGCACCTGGGGACATTTGGGGTCTCTTGGGGTCGTTTGGGGTCATTTGGGGTCGTTTGGGGACATTTGGGGGCACTTGGGGTCTCTTGGGGACATTTGGGGACATTTGGTGTCCCTTGGGGACATTTTGGGGACATTTTGGGGTTATTTTGGGGTCCCTTTGGGGACGTTTGGGTCCTTTTGGGGCCCTTTGGGGACATTTTGGGGACATTTGGGGCCATTTGGGTCCCTTTGGGGCCATTTTGGGGCCATTTAGGGTTCCCTGGGGCCATTTGGGGGTTATTTGGGTCCCTTTGGGGCCATTTGGATCCATTTGGGGCCATTTTGGGTGCCTGTGGGATCATTTTGGGGCCCTTTGAGGTCATTTTGGTGTCCCTTTGGGGACATTTGGGTCCTTTTGGGGCCCCTTTGGAGTTATTTTGGGGTCATTTGGGGCAATTTGGGTCCCTTTGGGGTCCCTTTGTGGTCCTTTTGGGGCTATTTGGGTCCCTTTGGGTCCCTTTGGGGTTATTTTGGGGCCCTTTGGGATCATTTTTGGGCCCTTTGGGGTCCCTTTGGGGACATTTGGGTCCTTTTGGGGCCCCTTTGGGATCATTTGGGGTCCCCTGGGGCCATTTAGGGTCATTTCAGGGCTATTTGGGTCCCTTTGGGGCAATTTGTCCCCTGTCGCGCGCCCCCCCCGCCCCCCCCCCGCGTGACTCAGGGCTCGGGAACGCGCCCCCCTCCCCCCCCCCCATTGCGCAACGCGGGGAAATCCCGGCCGTGACGTCACACGGGGGGGGGGGGGGACAGGAAGCCGGGGGGGTCGTATGGGGGCTATAGGGGAGGGGGATGGGGGGGGGTCTGCGCCCCTATAGCCCCCCCCGGGCAGCCCCCCCTGCCCTATATGGCCCCTATACGTGCCCCTATAGCCCCTATACCCCCCCTCACGGCCCCTATATGTGCCCCTATAGCCCCTATACGTGCCCCTATACCCCCCCCCGGCCCCTATATATTCCCCTACAACCCCTATGCACACCATATAGCCCCTATACCCCCCCCGACCCCTATATATTCCCCTATAGCCCCCCCCCGCGCAGCCCCGAGCTCCCTATAGCCGCCCCCTATAGCCCCCCGTGCAGCCCCTATAGCCCCAGAGCCCTTCATACCCCCCCTATAGCCCCCCACGCACCCCCTATAGCCCCCCATGCACCCCCTATAGCCCTCTATATAGCCCCCATGTCCCCTATAGACCTTATATAGACCCTATATAGACCCTATAACCCCCATATACCCCCCCATACACCCCCTATAGCCCCCTATATAGCCCCCATGCGCCCTATAGACTCTATATAGACCCCATACACCCCCTATAGCCCCCCATACGCCCCCTATAGCCCCCTATATAGCCCCCATGCGCCCTATAGACCCTATATAGACCCCATACACCCCCTATAGCCCCCCATACGCCCCCTATAGCCCCCTATATAGCCCCTATAGCCCCCCATACGCCCCCTGTGGCCCCTTATATAGCCCCCATGCCCCCCATAGACCCTATATAAACCCTATATAGACCCTATAGCCCTCCATACACCCCCTATAGCCCCCCATACACCCCCCTATAGCCCCCTATATAGTCCCCCTGCACCCTATAGACCTTATATAGACCCCCTATAGCCCCCTATATACCCCCCATACCCCCTATAGCCCCAATAGAGCCCCTATAGCCCCCCTATAGCCCCCCTATAGCCCCCCCTTTCCCCCCCTCCCCTCCCCGTACGGGCGGGGAATTCCCCGCCAGGCCACGCCCCCAATCCCCTTAACCACACCCCCAATCCCCTTAACCACGCCCACCACCCCGCCCCTTCACCTCCCTCCCCGGAGGCCACGCCCCCCTCCTCTCCCCTCACCCAATAGGAGCCGGCGCGGGGGGCGTGGCCTCGCCGGCCGCTATAAAAGCGGCGCCGGGGGCCGGCGGCCGCCATTTTGTGCCATGACGGCGGCGACGGCGGCGGCTCCAGCGGCGGCTCCGTTCCCCAGCGGGGTCTGGGGGGGTCCGGGGGGGTTGGCGCCGACCCCCCCCCGTTATTTCACCTTCGAGCCCCCCGCCGGGCCCAGCGGAGCCCCCCGGCCCCGCCGCCGGCACCGCCGCGTCCTCTACCCGCCCGCCGTGAGTACCTCGGCCTGGCTTTGAGGGGGGTTTTGGGGGGCTGGGGGGGGCACCAGGCCTCGCCCCCTCCCCCCCTTTATACCCCCGGGACACCAAATTTGGCCTGGGGGGGGGGGGGGGCAGGAAGCGGCTCATTTCCGGGGGGGGGAGGGGGGTGAGTCACGGTCCGGGTGACTCAGCCCCGCGTGGAGCCCCGGGGGGGGGGAAGGCAGGGGTGGGGGGGGTCAAGGGGTTGATTATTGCCCCCCCCCGGGGCAGCATTCCCCCCCCGGGGCAATTAATTGCACTTAATTAGGGGTTATTACCCCAGGATCGTTTTGGAAGCTAAGCAGGGTCCGGCTCGGTTTCCTCTTGGATGGGTTCCCTCACGCGAGCTCTATGGGGTTGTTACCAGGAGGGGGATTTTTCCCCAAATCATGTTTTTTTTTCCCCCCAAATTTATAACCCATATGCAGGGGGGGGGTGTAGGGGTTAATTATTGCCCCCCAAGGCAATTAATTGCAATTAATTAGGGGTTATTACCCCCGGACCGTCTTGGAAGCTAAGCAGGGTCCTCCCGGGTTTCCTCTTGGATGGGTTCCCTAACACGAGTTCTATGGGGCTGTAACCAGGAGGGGGATTTTTCCCAAAACTACGTTTTTTTTTCCCAAAAAAATCTAATCCATGGGCGGGGAGGGCATAGGAGTTAATTATTGCCCCCTCAGGGCAGCATTCCTCCCCCGGGGGCAATTAATTGGGCTTAATTAGGGGTTATTACCCCCAGATCGTTTTGGAAGCTAAGCAGGGTCCACCCGGGTTTCCTCTTGGATGGGTTCCCCAATGCGATCTCTACAGGGTTGTAACCGGGGGTTGGAACTTCACCAAATAATGCCTTTTTTTCCCCGAAAAATGATTTTCTAACCCAATTTTTCATTTTTTTTACCTCTTTTAGGTGCGAAGGCCGCCCCCAACGGAGGAACCGTGCGCGGCCAAGCGCCTGCTGATCCTGCTGCTGGCCGTGGTGGGCGCCCAGGTCTACAGCGCGCCGGGGGACGCAGCACCCACGGTGGCACCCGACGCGGCCGTGACCCCCCCGGTGACACCCGACACGGCCGTGACCCCCCCGGTGACACCCGACGTGACCTTGAACACCCCCTCTGTGACCCGTGAGCTGCCCAGGACGGCGGTGACAACGTGCCCACCCAACGGGACCCTCGTAAGGACGCACGCGGGGGCACCCATGGGTGCCTCCTGCCCGCGGCTGCTGCTGCTGTCACCCACCCTGCACCCCCACAACGGCACGGCCGAGGGCGCTGCCCGCTGAGGGGGCCACCCGGGACCCTCCTCACCTTTTGGGGTGACCCTACAAGACGTCACCAGCACCCCGGGGTGGCACCCGGCACCCCGCCGCCGTGCCTGGTCCCGTTGGACTAATGGGAGCGACGCCCAGCACCCATGGGTGCCCCCCGCCTCGCCCTCGGGGCGGCACCCAGCACCCCAGTGACGTTTTGGGGCCGGACACTACAATATCAGGGCTGTGATGGTACCCAGCACCCCTTCGGGGGGGGTGCTCAGCACCCATGGGTGCCCCTACCTCACCCTCGGGGCCGTGAGGGTGCCCCTCACCCAGCCTCGCTTCCCCTCCCCCCTCCCACTATTTATTTATTGTATTTATTTCTCCGTTATTTAATTGGGGGGAATTATTTAATTGTGGATTATTTAAGGCTATTTAATTCGGGGTTATTTAACGTGATTTCGGGGTTGTTTATACAATAACTTATTTAACACGAGTCGCTGCTGTGTCGTCATTCGAGCTTTGCGTCACCCCACAACCCCCAAAAAAAGAGAAATTTCACGATTTCTGCCCCAAATTCCCAATTTGGGGGGGCAGAAGACCCGAAAAGAAAGCACCGTTTGGGGTAAAAAGCACCATTTTGGGTAGAAAACACTGTTTTGGGTAGAAAGCACCACTTTTCATCGCGAGTCGGCCGTTTATTGAACCGACCCGGGATACAAAGTCAAAGTCACACCAGAAAATAACACCAAAAAAAGGCAAATTCTATCATTTTTTTTAAAAAAAGGGGCTGAAATCAGCCCGGTTTGCTCCCGTTTTGGGTGTAGAAAGCGGGGGATTGGGCAAACCCAGCACTGCGGCTCCGCACAAGGTAACAAATCGAGTCCAAAACGTGATTTTCAGTGCTGGTTTCTTGTGCAGATGGCCCGAATCTGGGCTTTTTTCCCCCAAATCCAGCGGGAGCATCGCTGCGTGGCCGCGGAAGGGCCAAAACTTCATGAACAAGACACAAAAAAACGGTATAAAATAACCCAAAATTGCAATTATCGTCTGCTGATAGCAGACGGGCCTGCCACCCCCCACCCACCCCCTAAAAGAAATCCACGTTGGGGCAGAAAAAGGGGGAAAAACCCGAAAAAAGCCCTTTTTCTGCTTCAGTTTTTGAACGTTCCCGAGCGCCGCCCTTTGGGGACAGTCCTGGGAGATTTGGTAAATCCACAGGAGGAGGAAAAACGGGGGGGAAACGGGTCAAAAAAGGGAGCGGGGTGGCCCCAAAATAGGGGACGGCCCCATAAAATGGGGGGGACCCCAAAAAAGGGGGACCCCAAGAGGTGCCCCAGGGTGGGAACAGCCCGAGTCCTGCTGGAAATGTGCGTTTTGGCTGGTTTTTACCCAAAAAAGGGGCAACGGGAGGGGAGGGGGGCTGGTAGGTGGGTGGGGAGGATGAGGATGGTGAGGGTGGGGATGAAGATGATGATGGTGGTGAAAATGGGGATGAAGATGATGAGGATGAAGATGATGGTGATGAAGATGACGGTGAAGATGGGGATGGTGATGAAGATGATGGGGATGAAGATGATGATGGCGATGGCTCTGGAGGTGAGGATGATGATGGGGATGAAGATCGGGGGCTGGAGGTGCAGGTGAGGATGATGATGGTGGGGATGAAGGAGCTGATAACAGCGGTGAGGGTCACGGTGGTGGTGAGGATGAGGAGGAGGGTGATGAAGATGGGGATTGGGGTGAGGAAGATGATGGGGATGAGGATGATGAGGATGGGAGTGTTGATAGCGATGGAGGTGATGAAGATGATGGTGAGGATGATGATGATGGTTGGGGCTGATTGTGATGAAGATGACGGTGAGGATCAGGGCGATGAGCATGATGATGGCGAGGATGAAGATGGGGATGGAGGGCGTGATGATGATGATGAAGGGGATGAAGATGCCGATATGGCGGTGAGGATGATGATGGTGATGACGGTGAGGATGAAGATGACGGTTGGGGCTGACGATGATGAAGATGATGACGGTGAGGTTCATGGTGATGACGGTGAGGATGATGACGGTGAAGGTGATGAAGATGATGATGGTGAGGATGAAGATGACGGTTGGGGCTGACGATGATGAAGATGATGATGGTGAGGCTCATGGCGATGATGGTGAGGATGATGAAGATGATGACGGTGAGGATGACGATGGAGCCGGAGGGGCCAATCCCGAGCCCCCTTGTGCCCGAGACCCCCCCCGGGCCCCCCGCCGGGCTCTCCTGAGGGGGGGTCCCACGGCCCCGCGCCCGCCCCCGCTCAGTTGATGAGGGAGGAGGCCGGGGGGGCGCCCGGGGGGGAGGCGGCCGGGGGGAAGGCGGGGGGGGGGAAGGCGCGGGCCGGGAACGGGAGGGCCCAGGGCAGCTCCAGGGGGGGCAGGGGCAGGGCGGCGGGGGCGGCGGGGAAGGGGGGCAGCGGGGGGGCGGGGAAGGCGCCGGGGGGCAGCGGCGGGGCCGGGGCGGCGTTGACGCTGGAGATGGCGTTGACGTTGGCGTTGACGCTAGAGTTGACGTTGGCGTTGACGTTGGAGATAGCGTTGACGTTGGCGTTGGTGTTGGCGTTGGTGATGACGTTGGCGATGGCGTTGATGTTGGCGTTGACGTTGGCGTTGACGCTAGTGTTGGCGTTGATGTTGGAGTTGGCGTTGACGTTGGCGTTGACGTTGGGGATAGCGTTGACGATGGCGTTGATGTTGGCGTTGACGTTGGCGTTGACGCTAGCGTTGGCGTTGACGACGGCGCTGGCCTTGGCCTTGTCCCCGGCGTGGGTGCGCTGGTGCCGGTTGAGGTGGGAGCTGCGGCTGAAGCACTTGGCGCACTCGGGGCACTTGTAGGGCTTCTCGCCGGTGTGCACGCGCCGGTGGATGGTGAGCTCGGAGCGCTGGATGAAGCTCTTGCCGCACTCGGGGCAGCCGTAGGGCTTCTCGCCCAGGTGGGTGCGCCGGTGGGTGAGGAGGTTGGAGGAGACGCTGAAGCACTTGGCGCACTCGGGGCACTTGTAGGGCTTCTCCCCGGTGTGCATGCGCCGGTGGATGGTCAGGTCCGACTTCTGGATGAAGCCCTTGCCGCAGTCGCCGCAGGCGTAGGGCTTCTCCCCGGTGTGGATGCGCCGGTGCTTGACCAACGCCGAGCGTTGCCCGAAGCCCTTCCCGCAGTCTCCACATTTGTAGGGTTTTTCCGGCGCCGCGGCCGCGCTCCCACCTCCCCGGCCTTCCTCCTCCTCCTCCTCCTCCTCCTCGCACTCCTTGCCGCAATCGGGGCAGGCGGCGGAAGATCGCGGCGGGGGGCGGCCGCCGGCGTGCGCCCGCTGGTGCTTGAGCAAAGCGGCGCCTTGGCCGAAGCAACGGCCGCACTCTCGGCACTTGTAGAGCCTGCCGTGGCGGTGGGCGGCCAAAAACCCTTCCAAATGCTGCGGGCAGCGGTAGGCGGCTTGCTCGGCGGCGTGGATTTTGCGGTGCCGGTCGAGGTGGGAGCTGACGCTGAAGCTCTTGCCGCAGTCGCCGCAGGCGTAGGGCCGCTCGCCGGTGTGGACGCGGTGATGGCGCTCCAGGTCGGAGCGTTGGATGAAGCCCTTGCCGCAGTCCCCGCAGGCGAAGGGGCGCTCCCCGGTGTGGATCCGGCGATGCTGGGTGAGGTTGGAGCCCCGGCTGAAGCTCTTGCCGCAGTCCCCGCAGCGGTGAGGCCGCTCGCCGCCGTGCGTCTTGCGGTGCTTGGAGAGCGCCGCGCGGTGCCCGAACCCCTTCCCGCACTCCGGGCACCGATGCGGGGCGCCGACGGGTGCCGGCACCCCACCGCCCTCACCCGCCGGCGGCGGACGGGCGCGGGGTTGAGCCCCCGAACGCCCGGCCACGCCGGCGTGGGTGCGGCGATGCCGGTCGAGGTGGGAGCTGACGCTGAAACGCTTGCCGCAGTCGCCGCATGGGTAGGGCCGCTCGCCGGTGTGGACGCGCCGATGGCGCTCCAGGTCGGAGCGTTGGATGAAGCCCTTGCCGCAGTCCCCGCAGCGGTGCGGCCGCTCGCCGGTGTGGATCCGCCGGTGTTGGGCCAGGTTGGAGCCGCGGCTGAAGCCCTTGCCGCACTCCACGCACCGGTGCGGCTTCTCGGTGACGACGGTGACGACGGTGGCGGCGGCGGTGGTGGCACCGCCGCGGCACCGGCGGCCGCACTCGGGGCAGCGCCGGGGTTTGGCGGCGGCGCCGCGGACGCATTCGGTGCACGGCGCCGGCGTGGTGGCCGCCTTCTTCTTGCGGTGGGCTCGGACGGCGGCGTCGGGCGGTGGCGGTGGCGGTGGGGACGGGGACGTGGCCGCGCCGCCCGCTGCCGCCTCCTCGGTGCCTTGAGGAGGATGGGGGGGGGGAGGCGGCGTCAAAGCCCCCCCCCCCCCCCCCTCCGGGACCCCCGCGCCGGGTCCCCAAGTGGTGGCACCGAAGTTGACGCCGGTCCCATTTCCACCCGTTGTCCAAATTTTGGGGGTTTTGGCCTCGTTTTAAGGGGTTTAGGTCTGAATGTGGGGGCCCTGGTTTGAATTTGGGGGGGCCTGGTCGTGGTTTTGAGGGCCCCGCACTGAGTTTGGGGTCCTAACCCTGATCTTGTGCCCAAATTTGGGGTCCCAGGCCCAAATTGGGGTCCCTGGCCTGAATTTAGGGTCCTATTCCTGATCCTATGTCCAAATTGGGGTCCTAGACCTGAAATTGGGGGATTCAGGCCCAAATTTGGGTGCCCAAGGCTAGATTTGGGGGGCCTAGACCTGAATTTGGGGTCCTGTCCCTGATCCTATGCCCAAATTGGGGTCCTAGACCTGAATTTGGGGGGCCTAGACCTGAATTTAGGGTCCTATTCCTGATCCTGTGCCCAAATTGGGGTCCTAGACCTGAATTTGGGGGACTCAGGCCTGAATTTGGGTGCCCAAGGCTAGATTTGGGGGCCTAGACCTGAATTTGGGGTCCTGTCCCTGATCCTGTGCCCAAATTGTGGCCCTAGGCCTAAATTTGGTGGGCCCAGGCCTGAATTTGGGGGTTCCAACCCTAAATTTGGGGTCCTATCCTTTTTCCCATGCCCAAATTAGGGTCTCAGTCCTCAATTTGGGGTCCCAGGCCTGAATTTTGGGTGCCCAGCACTGAATCTGGGGGGCCCAACCCTGAATTTGGGGTCCCATCCACGTCCCTATGCCCAAACTGGGGGCCTGGGCCTAAATTTGGGGCCCTATCTGTATTCCCACGTCCAAATTGGGGGTAAAAAGCCTAAAATTGGGGTCCCACCCATGTTCCTATGCCCAAACTGGGGGTCCCAGTCCCCAAATTGGGGTCCCATCCCATTCCCACACCCAATTTTTGGGTCGCCCCCCCAATTTGGGAGCCCCATCCTCGATCCCATGCCCAAACTGGGGGTCCCGGTCCCCAAACTGGGGTCCCATCCCATTCCCACACCCAATTTTTTGGTCCCCCCCACCCCAATTTGGGGGGTCTCACCCTTTTCCCACCCCCAAACTCAGACTCCCATTCCCCACCTTGAAACCCCCCCCCCAAATTTAAGTCTCTCCCCCTCTCCCCCCCCCATAAATCCCCCCCCCATAAATCCTCCCACCCCAAACCCCAACCCCAACCCCAAACTCCAACCCCAACCCCAAACTCCAACCCCAAACCCCACAATAAAAATTCAGGGGGGGGGTCTCCCCAGCTTTAGGGTCCCACCTCCGTCCCGGGGGGGTCTGGGGGCTCTCTTACGGCCCCGCCGCGGCCCCCCCTGGCCCTGCTCCCGCACCAGCTCCCGCAGCATCTTCTCCACCTGGCTGCGCCCCGCAGTTTGTAGGATCAGCCCCAGCTGGCGCCGCAGATCGGGGTGCAGGGACCCCCCAGACCCCGACCCCAACCCCGACCCCGAAGCCGGTTGCGAGGGGGGGGCGGCCTCCGAGGGGCTGGGGTCGCGGTCGGTTTCGGCTCCTGATGGATTTAAGGGAGGAGGGGGGGGAAAAAAGATCAGTAACCCAAAAAAAAAAAACCCCGAAGTTCGGCCCCAAAATTCCTTCGCCCCAAAATTTACCCCAAAAGTTTACCCCAAAAGTTCAGTACCCCAAAAGTTTACCCCAAGAATTCGATACCCCAAAAATTTACCCCAAAAGTTCACCCCAAAAATTCAATACCCCAAAAGTTTACCCCAAGAATTCGATACCCCAAAAATTTACCCCAAAAGTTCACCCCAAAAATTCAATACCCCAAAAGTTTACCCCAAGAATTCGATACCCCAAAAATTTACCCCAAAAGTTCAGCCCCAAAATTCCTTCGCCCCAAAATTTCATGCCTAAAATTTGCCCCGGAAGTTTGATACCCCAAAAATTCAAAACCCCAAAAATTTACCCCAAAGGTTTACCCCAAAAATTCAATACCTCAAAAATTTACCCCAAAGGTTTACCCCAAAAATTCACAACCCCAAAAGTTCACCCCAGAAATTCACTACCCCAAAATTTTACCCTAAAAGTTTGGCCCCAAAATTCCTTCGCCCCAAAATTTCATGCCTAAAATTCACCCCATAAGTTTGATACCCCAAAAGTTCACCCCAAAAGTTCACCCCAAAAATTCAATACCTCAAAAGTTTACCCCTAAAATTTACCCCCAGAATTCACTACCCCAAGAATTCACCCCAAAAATTTACTCACCCCAATAATTTATCCCCAAAATTTACTCCTAAAATTCGATACCCCAAGAATTCACCCCAAAAATTTACTAACCCCAAAAACTCCCCCCCAAATTTCGCTACCCCAAAGAATTCACCCCAAAAACTTACCCCCCAAAATTCACCCACCCCAAAAACTCCCCCCCAAAACCTCACCCCAAAAATTCCCTAACCCTAAAAATTTCACCCCAAAAATTCCCTCACCCCAAAACCTCACCCCCAAAATTTCACCCCAAACCCCCCCCCACCCCAAAATTTTTTGGGGTCCCCCCCCCTCACCGGGCAGCATCCCGCGGCGCCGCTGGGACTCGGCGAAGGCGGCGATGCGCGGCCAGCTGATGGCGATCTCCTCCGCTGGGGGGGGGGCAGCTCAGGGCAATGCCCCCCCCCCAAAAAAAAAAACCCCAACACCCCCCAAAAAAAGCCAATACCCCCAAAAAAAATCCAACACCAAAAAAAAATCCAGCACCCCAAAAAAAATCCAAAACCCAAAAAAAAAACACCCCAAAAAAATCAAACACCCACCAAAAATATCCAACCCCCCCCAAAAAAAAAACAACCCCCCCCAAAAAAATCCAACCCCCCCAAAAAAAATCCACCCCCCCAAAAAAATATATATATATAAAAAAAACCCCACCCCCCTCCAAAAATCCAACACCCCAAAAAAAATCAAACACCCCCCAAAAAAAAACAACCCCCCCCCAAAAAAAATCCACCCCCCCCCCAAAAAAAAATTAACACCCCCCAAAAAAATCAAACACCCCAAAAAAAAAAATCCAATCCCCCCCCCAAAAAAAATCTAACACCCCCCAAAAAAATAAATTAACCGAATTCCCCGTAAATCACCCCAAAAAAGGCCAGGGTTGGGTTTAATGGGGGGGTGGGTTAGGGTTTTTTTTTTGGGGGGGGGGTATTTGGGGGGGGTATTTTTTGGGGGGGATTTTTGGGGGTTGGGATATTTTGGGGTATTTTGGGGGGGGGGTTTAGGGTTTGGGGTATTTTGGGGTATTTTTGGGGGGGGGGTTTAGGGTTTGGGGGATTTTGGGGGATTTTTTGGGGGGATATTTGGGGGGGGGTAATTTGGGGGGGCATTTGGGGGGCGTATTTTTGGGGAGGGGGTATTTGGGGGGGTAATTTGGGGGTTGGGGTATTTGGGGGGCTATTTTGGGGGGGATTTGGGGGTTTGGGGTATTTTGGGGGGGTATTTGTGGGGTTATTTTTGGGACTGTTTTTTTTGGGGGGGGGGGTTATGGCTTTGGGGAGGGTCCAGCGCCCCCCCCTTATGGGGTCGCAACTGGGATTTACTGGGAAGCAGCCGCTTTTAGGGCTCCGGAACCATTTTGGGGTGAAAACCGCCCGTTTCAGGCAAAAAGCGGGGATGGGGAGGGGAAACCCAAACCCCCCCCCCCGCCCCAAAAATTTTGGGGTCCCCCCCCCCTCACCCAAGGAGATGACGTTCTCGTAGTTCTCCTGCATGGTGCCGGGGGGGGGTCCTAGAGGGGGGGGGGGGGGCACGCGTGGCCCCTGCAACACAAACCCCAAAATCCACCCCATTATTGGGGACCCCCCCAGGGCCCCCCCATTATTTGGGGTCCCCAAAAGCCCCCCCATTATTTGGGACCCCCCCAGGACCACCCTATTATTGGGGGTCCCCAAAAACGCCCCCATTATTGGGGACCCCCCCCAGGACGATCCCATTATTTGGGACCCCCCCAGGGCCCCCCCATTAACTGGGGACCCCAAAAGCCCCCCCATTATTTGGGACCCCCCCCAAAAACCCCCCCAAAACCCCCTTAACCCCCCCCAAAACCCCTTAAACCCCCCCAAAACCCCCCCTTAACCCCCCCCAAACCCCCTCCGACCCCCCCCCCCCATTTATAGGATCACCCCAAAACCCCCCCTTAACCCCCCCCAAAACCCCCCCAAACCCCCTTTAACCCCCCCAACCCCCCCAAAAAAAAACCCTTTAACCCCCCCAAAAACCCCTTAACCCCCCCCCCATCTTTATAGGACCACCCCAACGCCCCCCCCCCCCATTTATAGGATCACCCCAAACCACCCCCCCAACCCCTTTCAACCCCCCCTTAACCCCCCCAAAACCCCCTTAACCCCCCCAAAAAAACCCTTTAACCCCCCCTTAACCCCCCCCCAACCCCCCTTTAACCCCCCCAAGACCCCCCCAAACCCCCTCCGACCCCCCCCCATTTATAGGATCACCCCAAACCCCCCCCCATATCCCCCCCTCCACCCCCCCCATTTCCCCCTCTCCCCCCCCTCCCCTCCCCAATTACCTCGTTCCTTAAAGGGGGGGGGGGGATTTAGGATTCCGGGGGGGGGGGATTTAGGGTTTTTAGGGTTCCCCCCCCAAAAAAAAAACCCCACAAAGGGGGGCTCCGAGCCTGGCCGGGGGCGGCTCCGCCGTGACCCGGATACAAAGCGGCTTCCTCCCCCCCCCCCCCCCCCCCTCCTCCTCTTCCTCAGGGCCCCCCCCTAGCGGCCCCCGCCGCCCCCCGCAGCCCCCCCCCCCGAAAAAAAAAAATTAAAAAAAAAATTAAAAAAAAAAAAAAATTAAAAAAAAATTGAAAAAAAAAGGAAAAAAGAAAAAAAAAATGGGGAGGGAAAGGGAAAAGGGGGGGGGAAATGGGGGGGATTTGGGGGGGATTTGGGGGGGTTGGGGGGGGTTTATGGGGGATTTGGGGGGGATTTGGGATTTTTTGGGGGGAAATGGGGGTTTTTGGGGGGGGTTATGGGGGATTTGGGGAGAATTTGGGGGGATTTGGGGTTTTGGGGGGGGATTTGGGGGGATTTGGGATTTATTTGGGGGGATTTGGGGGGGTTTATGGGGTATTTGGGGGGGATTTGGGATTTTTTTGGGGGGAAATGGGGGATTTGGGGGGATTTGGGGAGAATTTGGGGGGGATTTGGGATTTATTTGGGGGGATTTGGGGTGGTTATGGGGGGTTTGTGGGGGATTTGGGGGGAATTTGGGGGGGATTTGGGATTTTGGGGGCGTTATGGGGGATTTGGGGAGAATTTGGGGGGATTTGGGATTTATTGGGGGGATTTGGGGGGGTTATGGGGGGTTTGTGGGGGATTTGGGGGGATTTGGGATTTTGGGGGGGAAATGGGGAGATTTGGGGGGGATTTGGGGGATTTGGGGGGATTTGGGATTTTTTGGGGGGGGCATTTGGGGGGAATTGGGGGGATTTGGGGGAAATTGGGGGGATTGGGGGGAGTTCGGGGGGGGTTGGGGGGAATTTGGGGAGATTTGGGATTTTGGGGGGGAAATGGGGGGATTTGGGGGGAAAATGGGGGATTTGGGGGGAGTTTATAGGGGATTTGGGGGGTTTATGGGGATTTGGGGGGGTTCGGGGGGATTTGGGATTTTTTTGGGGGGGGAGAAATGGGGGATTTTGAGGATTTTGGGGGGATTTGGGGGGGAAATGGGGGTTTTTGGGGTGTTTATGGGGGATTTGGGGGATTTTGGGGCTGTGGGGTTTTGAGGATTTGGGTTTTTTGGGGTGCATTTAGGGCCCCCTCATCTTTGGGGGCCCCCTCCCACCGGGCAATGCCCCCCCCCCCACCCCCCCGCCCCGCACCCGACCCCGATAGGAGGCAAAGCCCCAAAATTGGTCTTTTTCACCCCAAAAACGGGGCGCAGGGAGAGGCGGGGGGCGCGCTGGGCTCTCGGCCACTTTATTCACCGTACAAACGCAGCCCCCCCCCCAAAAAAAAAAATATAATAATAATAATCACCGCGCGGCCCCAAAATCCCCGGAAACGGCCCCAAATCCGTGCCCCCCCCCTTTTCCTTGCCGCCCCCCCCCCCCTCAAGATTTGGGGTCCCCCCAAACGCCCCCACCCCCAAAACGCCCCCTTTTATTTTTTTTTTGGGGGGGGGGGGTGTCCCGTGGAATTAAATATTTTTAAATATTTTAAATAAAAAAAAAAAAAAAAAAGAAGAAGAAAAAAAAAGGATCGGGGAGAAAGCCCCAAAACCTGCACGTTTCGCCCCAAAATCGCTTTGTTTTTTTTTTTTTTTGGGGGGGGGTGGGGGGCGGATGTTGGGGGGGGGGGATCCCGGTTTCGGGGTGAGCTGGTGTAGAGGGGATCCGGTCTATAGGGGATCCTATAGGAGAGGGATCTGGTCTATAGGGGATCCAGTCTATAGGGGATCTGGTCTATAGGGGATCCAGTATTTATGGGATCTGGTCTATAGGGGATCCCGTATATAGGAGATCCAGTAGCTATGGGGATCTGGTCTATAGGGGATCTGGTATTTACAGGATCTGGCCTATAGGGGATCCTGTGTATAAGGGATCCAGTACGTATGGGAATTTGGTCTATAGGGGATCTGTTTTCTAGGGGATCCCATATATAGATCCAGTCTATAGGAGAACCTGGTCTATAGGGGATCTGGTTCCTAGGGGATCCCATATATAGGAGATCCAGTACCTATGGGACTCTGGTCTATAGGGGATCTGGTCTGTGGGGAATCCAGTTTAGAAGGGATCTGGTTTATGGGGAATCTGGCTTACTGGGATCCTGATTTAATGGGATCCCATATATACGGAGACCGATATATAGGGGATCTGGTGTATATGGGATCCAGTATATAGGGGATCCAATATATATGGGATCTGACATATATATAGGATCTGATGTATATGGGATCTGATATATAACAGATCCAATATATAGGGGATCTGGTATATAGGGGATCCGGTGTCTAGGGGATCTGGCATATAGGGGATCCATTATATACAGGATCCGATCTATAGGGGACGTGACGTGTACGGGATCAGGCGGGATCGGGTTCTTAGGGTACCTGGTTTTTAGGGGATCCACTTCCCAGGGGATCTGGATTTGGGGGCGCCTGTTGTTTTTTATGGGATCTGTTTTTTAGGGGATCTGTTTTTTAGGGGATCCGTTTTTTAGGGGATCTGGGTTTTTGGGGGATCTGGGTTTTCAGGGATCTGTTTTTTAGGGGATCCGACCCCCCTCCCCCATCGTTAAGGGGCCGGATCCGGCGGCGGCTCCCCCAGACCCTCCCCGCGCCGCCGGCGCCGCGCGGCACCCCCAGTAACACCAGTAACACCAGTAACACCGGCACCACTGGCACCAGTATGGCCACCACCAGCACCACCAGTGGCACCAGTACCAGCACCACCAGTGGCACCAGTACCGAACCGTCGCCCGCATCCTGCCCGCGGCACCGCGCCCCCACCGCACCCCGCTCCGTTGTGCCGTGTGGCACTGGTACCAGTACCAGTAGTACCAGTACCAGTAGTACCAGTACCAGTACTGCCAGTACCAGTACTAGTAGTGTGGTTACCGGTGCCAGTAGTACCAGTACTGGTGCTAGTAGTACCAGTACCAATAGTGCCGATACTACTGTGAGTAGTACTGATACCGCTGCCAGTAGTACCAGTACCAGTGCCAGTAGTACTGGTACCAGTGCTAGTAGTGCCGACACTGCTGCCAGTAGTACCAGTACCGCTACCAGTAGTACCAACACTACTAGTAGTACTGACACTGGTGCCAGTGGTGCCGATACCGCTACCAGTAGCACCAACACTGCTACCAGTAGCACCGACACTGCTACCAGTAGCACCAGTACCACTACCAGTAGCACCAATACCACTACCAGTAGTACCAATACCACTACCAGTAGTGCCGACACCACTACCAGTAGCGCCAACACTGCTGCCAGTAGTACCAGTATCACTACCAGTATCACCGATACCACTACCAGCAGCACCAGTACCACTACCAGTAGCACCAATACCACTACCAGCAGCACCAGTACCACTACCAGCAGCACCGATACCACTACCAGTATCACCGACACCGCTGCCAGTAGTACCAGTATCACTACCAGTAGCACCAATACCACTACCAGCAGCACCAGTACCACTACCAGTAGCACTGATACCACTACCAGTAGTACTGACACTGATGCCAGTGGTGCCGATACCGCTACCAGTATCACCGACACCGCTACCAGCAGCACCAGTACCACTACCAGTAGCACCAATACGACTACGAGTAGCACCAGTACCACTGCCAGTAGTACCGACACCGCTGCCAGTAGTACCAGTATCACTACCAGCAGCACCGATACCACTACCAGTAGTACTGACACTGGTGCCAGTGGTGCCGATACCGCTACCAGTATCACCGACACCGCTACCAGTAGCACCAGTACCACTACCAGCAGCACCAATACCACTATGAGTAGCACCAGTACCGCTACCAGCAGTACCAATACCACTACCAGTAGCACCAGTACCACTACCAGCAACACCAGTACCACTACCAGCACCGACACCGCTACCAACGGTCCCGATCCCGGTCCCGGCAGCCCCGGCAGCGGCGGCGTGCGCTCGCTGGTGCTTGTGGAAGTGCAGGGTGCTGTTGAAGCTCTTCCCGCAGTGGGCGCAGACGTGGGGCTGGCCGCCGGCGTGGGTGCGCTGGTGCCGGTAGAGGTGCGAGGTGCGGCTGAAGCGCTTGCCGCAGTCGCCGCAGGCGTAGGGCCGCTCGCCGGTGTGGATGCGGCGGTGGCGCTCCCAGTGCGAGCTCCAGGAGAAGCTCTTGCCGCAGTCGCCGCAGCGGTAGGGCTGCTCGCCCCCGTGGAGGCTCCGCCGGTGCCGGGCGTACTGGGCGCGGGCCCCGAAGGCCTTGCCGCAGTCCTCGCAGCGGTAGGGCCCGTCGCCGAGGTGCAGGCGCTGGTGCTTGACCAAGGCCGGGCCGTCGCCGAAGCTCTTGCGGCACAGGGTGCACTTGTAGGGCCGGCGGCCGCGGTGGGTGCGCTGGTGCCGCTCGAAGTGGAGGGTGCTGCCGAAGCTGCGGCCGCAGTAGGTGCAGATGTAGGAGCGGCCGCCGGCGTGGGCGCGTTGGTGGCGGTAGAGGTGGGAGCTGCGGCCGAAGCGTTTGCCGCACTCCGGGCACTGGTAGGGCTTCTCGCCGGTGTGGACGCGGCGGTGCCGGGCCAGGTGGGAGCTCCAGGTGAAGGCCTTGCCGCAGTGCGAGCACTCGAAGGGCGCCGAGCGCCCGGCGCCGTGCAGGCGGCGGTGCGCCACCAGCTCGGCGCCGCGCACGAAGGCTTCGCCGCACTCCTCGCACCGCTGAGGGGAACCCCGGGCTTGGCGCGCCGGGGAACCCCGTTGGCGTGCTGGAGACCCCCGTTGAGCTGGAGAGTCCTGTTGACATGCCAGAGACCCCAGTTGACTTACTGGAGACCCCCGTTGACTTGCCAAAGACCCCCGTTGACATGCCAAAGACCCCGGTTGACTTGCCAAAGATCCCAGTTAACTTACTGGAGACCCCAGTTGAGCTGGAGACCCCCGTTGACTTGCCAGAGACCCCCATTGACTTGCCAAAGACCCCCGTTGACGAGCCAAAGACCCCAGTTGACTTGCCAAAGACCCCAGTTGACCTACTGGAGACCCCCGTTGACTTGCCAAAGACGCCCATTGACTTACTGGAGACCCCCATTGATTTGCCAAAGACCCCCGTTGACTTGCCAAAGACCCCAGTTAACTTACTGGAGACCCCAGTTGAGCTGGAGACCCCTGTTGACATGCCAGAGACCCCAGTTGACCTACTGGAGACCCCCATTGACTTGCCAAAGACGCCCATTGACTTACTGGAGACCCCCGTTGACTTGCCAAAGACCCCCATTGACTTGCCAAAGACCCCCGTTGACTTGCCAAACACCCCCATTGAGCTGGAGACCCCCGCTGACTTGCCAAAAACCCCCGTTGACTTGCCAGAGACTCCAGTTGACTTACTGGAGACCCCCGTTGACTTGCCAGAGACCCCCATTGACTTGCCAAAGACCCCAGTTGACTTGCCAAAGACCCCCATTGACTTACTGGAGACCCCAGTTGAGCTGGAGACCCCCGTTGACTTGCCAAAAACCCCCGTTGACTTGCCAAACACCCCCATTGACTTGCCAAAGACCCCCGCTGACTTGCCAGAGACCCCCATTGACTTGCCAAAGACCCCCGTTGACTTGCTGGAGACCCCAGTTGACTTACTGGAGACCCCCATTGAGCTGGAGACCCCCGTCGACTTGCCAAAGACCCCAGTTGACTTACTGGAGACCCCCGTTGACTTGCCAAAGCCCCCCATTGACTTGCCAGAGACCCCCGTTGACTCGCCAAAGACCCCCGTTGACTTACCGGAGCCCCCCGTTGAGCCGGAGCCCCCCGTGCCCCCCCGTTTTCAACCCCGGGGGGCTCGGCGAGGTGGGCGCGTTGGTGGCGCCCAAGGTTGGAGGCGACGGCGAAGGTTTTGCCGCAGTGGAGGCAGGCGAAGGCGGCGCGCTCGGCGGCGGTGGGGGGCGCGCGCCGGGGTTTGCCGAAAGGCGAGGGGCAGCCCAAGGCTTTGCGGGAGAAATTGGGGAGGGGGCTCGGGGATGGGGAGAGCCCCCCCGGGCTGCGCGGGGTCACCACGGTCCAGCGGAGGGGCTCCGGAGGGGGGGCGGCGGTCGCGGTGGTCCCGGTGGTCCCGGTGGTCGCGGTGGTCGCGGTGGTCCCGGTGGTCGGCGAGGAGGCTGCGGGGGGAAAAGGGGTCGGTGGGGGGCACAATGAGGGTTTGGGGGGGGAGACCCCGAGTTATAGGATCGGGTTTTGGGGTGGTGAAGACCCCGTCCTGCAGGGTCAAGTTTTGGGGGGTGGAGACCCCGTTCTATGGGGTGAGGTTTTGGGGTGATGGAGGCCCCAATCTATAGGGTCAAGTCATGGGGGGATGGAGACCCCATCCTATAGGGTCAAGTTTTGGGGGATGGAGACCCCGTTCTATGGGAGAAGGTTTTGGGGTGATGAAGACCCCAACCTATAGGGTCAAGTCATGGGGGGATGGAGACCTCAACCTATAGGGTCAAGTTTTGGGGGATGAAGACCCTGATTTATAGGGCCAGGTCTTGGGGTGATGAAGACCCCAACCTATAGGGTCAGGTCCTGGGGGGGATGAAGACCCCAACCCATAATTTAAGGTTTTGGGGGATGAAGACCCCAATCTATGGGGTCAGATTTTGGGGGGATGGAGACCCCAATCTATAGGGTCAGGTCCTGGGGGGGATGAAGACCCCACCCTATAGGCTCAGATTTTGGGGTGACGGAGCCCCCGCCCCATATTTTGAGGTCCTGGGGGGCTTCATCCCCCCCCCCAACCCCCCCAGCCCCCTCCCCACCTACCCTGCGCCGCGGGGGCCTCGTGGCCTTCGTCGCCCTCCTCCTCCTCGCCGGCCCCCCCCGGCCGCGGCCGCTCCCCGTCGGGCTCCATGGCCCCCCCGCCGCCGGCCCTGCGCCCCCAAATGTCACCATGGGGGGGGGAGGGGGTGGGGGCACCCCCCAGTTCCCACACCCAGTCCCAGTCCCCTCCCAGTTCCCATTCCCAGTTCCCAGTCCCAATTCCAGTTCCGTTCCCAGTTCCCGGGCCCGTTCCCAGTCCCCTCCCAGTTCCCAGCCCCATTCCCAGTTCCCAATCCCAGTTCCGTTCCCAGTTCCCAGTCCCATTCCCAGTCCTGTTCCCTTTCCCAGTTCCCAGTCCCATTCCCAGTCTCCTCCCAGTTCCCATTTCCCAGTCCCAGTTCCCAATCCCAGTCTCATTCCCAGTTCCCAGTCCCATTCCCAGTCCTGTTCCCTTTCCCAGTTCCCATTCCCAGTTCCCAGTTCCGTTCCCAGTCCCCTCCCAGTTCCCAGTCCCCTCCCAGTTCCCAGTTCCCAGTCCCATTCCCAATCCCAGTTCCCAGACCCATTCCCAGTTCCCTCTCCCAGTCCCAGTTCCCTCTCCCAGTCCCAGTTCCCGCTCCCCGTCCCCATCCCCTTTCCCCGTCCTGTTCCCAGTCCCAGTCCCAGTCTGGTCCCAGTCCCCATTCCCCATTCCCAGTCCCCATTCCCAGTTCCCAGCCCCGTCCCAGTCCCAGTTCCTGCTCCCAGTTCCCTTTCCCAGTCCTTTTCCCAGCCCCGCTCCCAGTTCCCAGTTCCAGTCCCCGTTCCCTTGCCCAGTCCTGCTCCCAGTGCATCCCAGTCCCGTTCCCAGTCCCCCCCAGTCCCGTTCCCAGTCCCTCCCAGTCCTGTTCCCAGTCCCCCCCAGTCTGTCCCAGTCCCTGTTCCCTTTCCCTGTCCCCATTCCCAGTCTGTCCTAGTCCCATTCCCAGTCCCTCCCAGTCCCGTTCCCAGTCCCTCCCAGTCCCGTTCCCAGTCCCTCCCAGTCCTGTTCCCAGTCCCCCCCCAGTCTGTCCCAGTCCCATTCCCAGTCCCGTTCCCAGTTCCTCCCAGTCCCCGTTCCCTTTCCCAGTCCTGCCCCAGTGCATCCCAGTC
Source organism: Aythya ferina (assembly GCF_964211825.1). NCBI lineage: Eukaryota > Metazoa > Chordata > Aves > Anseriformes > Anatidae > Aythya > Aythya ferina. The sequence continues at coordinate 2,334,505 of NC_140327.1, forward strand.
CTGTTCCCAGTCCCCCCCAGTCCCGTTCCCAGTCCCTCCCAGTCCCGGCTCCCTTTTCCTGTCCCCGTTCCCAGTCCATCCCAGTCCTGTTCCCAGTCCCCCCCAGTCTGTCCCAGTCCCATTCCCAGTCCCTCCCAGTCCCATTCCCAGTCCCTCCCAGCCCCGGCTCCCTTCCCCCGTCCCCATTCCCAGTCCCTCCCAGTCCCCCCCAGTCCCTCCCAGTCCCATTCCCAGTCCCTCCCAGTCCCCTTCCCACTCCCCTTCCCAGCCCCATTCCCCCCCCCAACCCCCCTTAAACCCCCCCATCCCCCCCCCACACCCCCCACACCCCCCCCACCCCCTCCCAGTCCCTCCCAGTCCCTCCCAGTCCCCCCCCCCCCCCCACCTCCCCACCGTTCCACCGGCGTTCCCGGAGCTTTCTTCGCTCCCCCCCCCTTCCTGCCGCCCCCCCCCCCCTTCCTGCCGCCCCCCCCCTTCCTGCCGCCCCCCCCCCTTTTTGCCCAGCCCCCCCCCCTTTTCCTGCTGCCCCCCCCCCCCGGCTCCAGCCCCTTCCTGTGCCCCGCGTTACGGAGCCGGCGTGCAACGGAGCGGCCCCGGGCCCCGCCGAGCAGGTAACGACCCCCCCCCAAAAACAAAAATAATCCCCCCCCCCCCCCAAAAAATCCTAAAACCCCCCCCCCAACCCCTTCACCCCCCCCCCAGACCCCTCGGATCCAGCCCCGGTGCTTTAAAGCAACCCCCGATGCTGGGACCCCCCCCCATCAATTTGTGACCCCCCCCCCTTAATTCGGGACCCCCCCCTTAATTTCGGACCCCCCCCCTTTAATTCCGGACCCCCCCCTTTAATTCCGGACCCCCCCCTTAATTCGGGACCCCCCCCCTTTAATTCCGGACCCCCCCCTTTAAATCCGGACCCCCCCCCTTAATTCGGGACTCCCCCCTTAATTTCTGACCCCCCCCCTTAATTCCGGACCCCCCCCTTAATTTCTGACCCCCCCGCTTTAATTCCGGACCCCCCCCTTAATTCCTGACCCCCCCCTTAATTCCGGACCCCCCTCCTTTAATTCCGGACCCCCCCCCTTAATTTCTGACCCCCCCCCCTTTAATTCCGGACCCCCCCCTTTAAATCCGGACCCCCCCCCTTTAATTCCGGACCCCCCCCCTTAATTCCGGACCCCCCCCCTTTAATTCCGGACCCCCCCCCTTAATTCCGGACCCCCCCCCTTAATTCCGGACCCCCCCCTTAATTTCTGACCCCCCCCCTTTAATTCGGGACCCCCCCCTTTAAATCCTGACCCCCCCCCTTAATACCGGACCCCCCCCCAATTCGCGGCACCCTCCCCCAAAACCCGCGACCCCCCCCCAAAACTCGCGACCCCCCCCCCGAATCCTCAACCCCCCCCAATCCGTTATCCCCCCCCCAATTCGCGACCCCCCCCCAAATTACCGACCCCCCCCAAAATTCCCGACCCCCCCAAAAAAATTCCCGACCCCCCCAATTCCCTAAATCCCCCCCAAATCCCCGTGCCCCCCCCCCCGCACCCCCTGCCCATATTTTGCCCCCCCCATCCCCGCAGGGCCCCCCCCCGCTCGGTTAATTGGGTTAATTGCCCCCCCCCCCCTTATTTATCACCCCCTTAAACGCCCCCCCCACGTTTAATTGCCCCCTTATTTACCCCCCCTGTTTAATTACCCCTTATTTAATCACCCCCCCAATTAATCGCCCCTAATCACCCCCCCATTTAATCACCCCTAATTAATCACCCCCATTTAATTACCCCCCCAAATAATCACCCCTAATTAACCCCCCCTTATTTAACCCCCCCTTATTTAATCACCCCCCTCATTTAATTACCCCCCCTTATTTAATCACCCCCTATTAATTAATCACCCCCCCTTAATTAATCACCCCCAATTTAACACCCCCCCTTATTTAATCACCCCCCCTTTTATTAATTACCCCTCCCTTTTTAATTACTCCCCCCATGACCCCCCCACGACCCCCCCATGACCCCCCACGACCCCCCCATGGCCCCCCCCAGCCATGGGGACCCCCCCCTTTATTTTGGGGTCCCCCCCCCTTTGCCTTACAGGGGCCGGAGACCTCCGCTTGTCCCCCCCCCACCCCCAAAATTTTGGGGACCCCCCCCCGAGGACACGATGCAGGAGAGCTACGAGAACGTCATCTCGCTGGGTGAGGCACAGCCCCAAAAATGCGGTTTTTCACCCCAAAATCAAGTCGCCGGTTCGGTTCTTCCTCCCTCCTTTTTTGCTCTTTTTTTTAATAAAAATGATTCAATTTAAGGGTTTGGCCCCAGTTTGTGCCGAGGGGTGCGGGAAAGAGGGAGGAGAAACTGGGGGTTCGGGAAAATTCCCAAAATCCCCAGATTTAAGCTTAAATAAAGGGTGGGGGTCCCGGGTGCGGTTTGATCATTTTGGGGGGAATTCAACCCAAATTTATCCCCCGTAATTGGGGTCTCGACCCAAATTTATTGCCCGTAATTGGAGTTTTGATCAAAATCGCTCAGAACTGGGATTTTGGCCCAAAATTATCCGCTGTAATTGGGGTTTTGACCCAAATTTATCCCCAATAAATGTAATTCAACCCAAATTTATCCGTATAATTGGGATTTCGACCCAAATTTATCCCACGTAATTGGGATTTTGCCCCAAATTTATCCCCAATAAATGTTCAACCCAAATTTGTCCCTATAATCGCGATTTTGACCCAAATATAGCCCCAATAAATGTCGTTCAACCCAAATTTATCCCTATAATAGGGATTTCGACCCAAATTTATCCCTATAATCGTGATTTTGACCCAAATTTATCCCCAATAAATGTCGTTCAACCCAAATTTATCCCTATCATCGTGATTTTGACCCAAATTCACCCCATAAAAATGGAAGATTTGGGTCAAAGCCACATCGGGCGTCCTCCTGCCGGTGCTCCGGGATCCCGTAGGGGCGCGCGGCTATTTTTGGGGGAAAAAAAGCCATAATTGGCACTCCAACCGTGTCCCCTAGCCGAGGAGATCGCCATCAGCTGGCCGCGGATCACCGCCTTCGCCGAGTCGCATCGCCGCCGGGGGCTGGCGTCCGGTGAGTTTTGGGGTGAAACGCGGCGATTTTGGGGCTTTTCGGGCGAAATTGGGCAAATTGAGGGTGGGAGGGGGTCGCCCGGAAGAGTTACGGGGTCCAACGTTGGGTTGGGCAGGGTTTTTGGTGTTGAAAATGATGAATTTGGGGACGTCCCGTCATTGGAGATGGCCAACGTTGGGTTGGGCGGGGTTTTTGATGTTAAAAATGATGAAATTGGGGATGTTCCATAAATTGGAGATGGCCAAATTTGGGTTTGGTCATTTTTTTGGTGCTGAAGATGATGAAATTGGGGACATCCCGTCATTGGAGTTGGCCAAAGTTGGGTTGGCGTTGAGCAGCCTCATCGGGCAGAAGATCCTCCATGCCAACCCAACCCAACCCAACCCAACCCAACCCAACCCAACCCAACCCAACCCAACTCAACCCAACCAACCCAACCCAACTCAACCAACCCAACGCAACCAACCCAACCGACCCAACCCAACCCAACCCAACCCAACCCAACCCAACCAACCCAACCCAACCCAACCCAACCCAACCCAACCAATCCAACCAACCCAACGCAACCAACGCAACGCAACCCAACCCAACCCAACTCAACTCAACCAACCCAACGCAACTCAACCCTAACCCAATCCAACCCAACCCAACGCAACCAACCCAATGCAACCAACCCAACCCAACCCACCTCAACCAACTCAACCCAACCCAACCAACCCAACCCAACCCAACCCAACCCAACCAACCCCAACTCAATTCAACCAACCCAACGCAACTCAACCCTAACCCAACCCAACCCAACCAACCCAATTCAACCCAACTCAACCAACCCCACCCAACCCAACCCAACCCATCCTGGCCCTCCCCGGGGCGACGACGTGGGCGAAGCGAGTGCCGGGGGGCTTCGGGTTCACCCGCGGCCGGGTGCTCCCAGAGCCCCCCCTTGCCCCCGCAGAGGCCGGGCTGCTGAGCGAGCAGGAGGAGGACGAGCCCCCGCCGGGCCAACCGGAGGCGGGCGCCGCCGAGGGGACGCCGCCGGCGCCCAAACCCAAGGGCCCCAACCCGCCCGGCGGCGGCGGCGGCGGCGAGGGGACGGCGACGAGCGGCGAGGCGCCGAAAACCGAGGGCGCCCCCCGGGCCGGCAAGCGGGCCGGCAAATCGGGCCACCGGGCCGGCTTCAAGAAGTTCCCCCAGCGGAGCCTCCTGGCCCACGGGCGCTGCCACGACTGCGGCAAGGCCCTGGCGTTCGGCGCCGCCTTCACCAAGCGCCGGCGCGGGGCGGAGAAGCCCTACAAGTGCCCCGAGTGCGGGAAGTGCTTCCGGCTCAGCTCCACGCTCATCACCCACCAGCGGCGCCACGCCGGCGAGAAGCCCTACAAGTGCCCCGAGTGCGGCAAGAGCTTCAGCGTGGGCTCGGCCTTCATCCAGCACCAACGGGTGCACGGCGGCGCCGCGGCGGCGGCGGCGGCGCCGTGCCAATGCGGCATCTGCGGCAAGAGCTTCCCGGCCAGCTCGGGTTTGGTGAAGCACCAGAAGCAGCACCTGGAGGAGAAGCCCTACAAGTGCGGCGACTGCGGCAAGGGCTTCAACTGGAACTCCCACCTGGAGCGGCACCGGCGCATCCACACCGGCGAGAAGCCCTACGCCTGCCCCGAGTGCGGCAAGAGCTTCAGCTGGAGCTCCCACCTCGACCGGCACCGCCGCACCCACGCCGGCGTCGGCGGCGGCGGCGGCGGCGCGGCGCAGTGCGGCGAGTGCGGCGCCAAAGCTTTTGGCAAGAGCCCGGCGGCGTTGGCCAAGCGCCGGCGCGGATGCGGCGGCGGCGGCACCGCCGAAAAGCCCCACAAGTGCGGCGAGTGCGGGAAGGGCTTCGGGCTGAGCGCGGCGCTGCTGCAGCACCAGCGCGGCCACGCCGCCGGCAAGCCCTACGCCTGCGGGGACTGCGGCAAGAGCTTCGCCTGGAGCTCCCACCTCGACCGGCACCGCCGCATCCACGCCGGCGAGAAGCCCTACCGCTGCGGCGACTGCGGCAAGGGCTTCTCGCAGGGGTCCCACCTGGAGCGGCACCGCCGCGTCCACGCCGAGCCCTGTTGCGGTGGTGGCGGCGGTGCCAAGCGGCGGCGGGGGGCGCGGGGCGAGCGGCCGGGGGGCTGCGGGGAGTGCGGGCAGAGCTCGCGGTGGGGCGGGCGCCCCAAAAATACGGCGGCGGCGGCGGTGGCGGTGGAGAGGCCGCCCAAGTGCAGCGAGTGCGGCAAGAGCTTGGCGCAGCGCGGCGAGGGGGTGAAGCACCAGGGCACGCAGACGGGCGAGAAGCCCTACGCCTGCCCCGAGTGCGGCAAGAGCTTCGGGCAGAATTCGGCGCTGGTCAAGCACCGGCGCATGCACACCGGGGAGAAGCCCTACAAGTGCGGGGACTGCGGCAAGAGCTTCGGGGTGCGCTCCAACCTCATCAAGCACCAGCGCACCCACCTGGGCGAGAAGCCCTACAAGTGCCCCGACTGCGGCAAGGGCTTCATCCAGAAGTCGGACCTGACCAAGCACCGGCGCATGCACACCGGGGAGAAGCCCTACGCCTGCAACGTCTGCGGCAAGTGCTTCAGCGTCTCCTCCAACCTCATCAAGCACCAGCGCATCCACCTGGGCGAGAAGCCCTACGGCTGCCCCGAGTGCGGCAAGAGCTTCATCCAGCGCTCCGAGCTCACCATCCACCGGCGCGTGCACACCGGCGAGAAGCCCTACAAGTGCCCCGAGTGCGCCAAGTGCTTCAGCCGCAGCTCCCACCTCAACCGGCACCAGCGCACCCACGCCGGGGACAAGGCCAAGGCCAGCGCCGTCGTCAACGCCAACGCTAGCGTCAACGCCAACGTCAACGCCAACATCAACGCCATCGTCAACGCTATCCCCAACGTCAACGCCAACGTCAACGCCAACTCCAACATCAACGCCAACACTAGCGTCAACGCCAACATCAACGCCATCGCCAACGTCATCACCAACGCCAACGTCAACGCCAACGTCAACGCCAACGTCAACTCTAGCGTCAACGCCAACGTCAACGCCATCTCCAACGTCAACGCCGCCCCGGCCCCGCCGCTGCCCCCCGGCGCCTTCCCCGCCCCCCCGCTGCCCCCCTTCCCCGCCGCCCCCGCCGCCCTGCCCCTGCCCCCCCTGGAGCTGCCCTGGGCCCTCCCGTTCCCGGCCCGCGCCTTCCCCCCCCCCGCCTTCCCCCCGGCCGCCTCCCCCCCGGGCGCCCCCCCGGCCTCCTCCCTCATCAACTGAGCGGGGGCGGGCGCGGGGCCGCGGGACCCCCCCTCAGGAGAGCCCGGCGGGGGGCCCGGGGGGGGTCTCGGGCACAAGGGGGCTCGGGATTGGCCCCTCCAGCCCCATCGTCATCCTCACCATCATCATCTTCATCATCCTCACCATCATCATCTTCATCGCCATGAACCTCACCATCACCATCTTCATCATCGTCAGCCCCAACCATCATCATCATCCTCACCATCATCACCATCATCATCCTCACCGCCATATCAGCATCTTCATCCCCTTCATCATCATCATCACGCCCTCCATCCCCATCTTCATCCTCGCCATCATCCTCATCGCCACGAGCCTCACCATCATCATCTTCATCACAATCAGCCCCAACCATCATCATCATCCTCACCATCATCTTCATCCCCATCTTCATCATCATCTTCATCCCCACAATAATCTTCATCCCCATCTTCATCCCCGTCACCATCATCATCTTCATCCCCACCCTCACCATCCTCATCCTCCCCATCCCCACCGGCCCCGCTCCCCTCCCGCAGCCCCGCCACCCTTTTTTTGGGTAAAAACCAGCCAAAAGACACATTTCCAGCAGGACTCGGGCTGTTCCCACGCATGGAGGTGGCCCCGGGGCCGTTTTTTTTCTTAATTTCCCCTTTTTTTGCAAGAAAAAAAATCCTCGCAGCAGACCCCGGTGAGGTCACTTAACGGCGACGTCATTTTTTTGTTTTTTTGCCTTTTTTTTCACGTGGACTTCACAAAAAATGTGTGTTTGCAGTGTGTGGGGGGGTGGGTAATGAATTTTTCTCCTTTTTCCCTAATTTTTTGTGTTCGCTTTCGCTCTGCGACCGGTGGGGAACGGCGGTGGTGATTTTTTTTTGCCGGCCCGAAATCCCCGTTTTTTCCCCCAATTCCACCTGGCGCCGGGCTGCGAACGCTTGGACCCAAACCCGGGGAGGGTAAAAATGAAGAAAAAAAAATAAAAAATAATTAAAAATGAATAAACGAGAAGAAACGGGAAGGATTGCGCGCAGGATGCTGAAGCGTCGAAGGATCAAAAAAGAATAAAAATAAAACTTTAAGTTTTTGTTTTTTTTCCCTAAAAAGGACAAGAAGGTGAAATGGAAAGCGGGAATTTCCCCAAATTTGGGGCAAAAACGAGCAGAATCAGGCAAGTTTCAAGACTGGTGATGGAAAATGGAAAGCAGAAAACCCGAGAATAATGCAAAAAAAAAAAAAGTGAAAGATGACGAAAAATAAATGGGAAGCAGAAGGCATTTTTTGGGTGGAAAAAGCCCAAAATCAGAGCCGCCAGGCACCGTCCCCAGCGGCCGCTGCTTTTTTGGGGGGAAATTTGGGTATTTTCCGCTTTTGTCCGCGTCGCTGCGCTCCTCCCGTCAGTAGAAATAAACTAGAGCCTAGCTACGTGCCGCCTGCCTCATTTTGGGGAGAAAAACGGGGATTTGGGGACAAAAAGTGGTCCTTCGGGTTTTTAAGGGGGTTTAGGTCATTTGGGTGATTTTAGTGTGGTTTTTGTTGTTTTGTTTTGTTTCCTTTTTCATGGTCCCAAGGGTTCAGGGCCTCGCTGTTTTAGTAAATGGGAAAATCCCCTCGTTTTCACCCAAAAATCAGTTGGGGGGTGGCCGAGCCGGTGAGGAAACAAAGCCAAAATTATAAAAATTATAAAGATTAACACAGATTGTTAATTTTTAACTAATTGTAAAAATTAACGGGGCGAGCCCTCGCTTCAATTTCCCGTTTTGCTGCAAACCAGCCCCAAGTGGCCTGAATTCACCTGATTTCACCCCAAAACGCTGCTCAGGGAGGCGAGAGGCTGCTGAAAGCGCCTGTTAAAAAAAAGGACGAAACGGGCAAAAAGCGAGGATTTAGGAAAAAAGGGGGTTGGGGAAAGCAAGAAGAGGGATTCAGGAGGGGGAAATTGGGAAGAAAAGGCAAATTTTGGGCAAATCCGTTAATTACTAATATTAATTTTTATTTAATTTACCGTCCCCTGAGCGGGGGGAGGGGGCGTTCACTCTGGAGCGGAACGATTCCCTCCGTGGCCGAAAACCCCAGAAAACGCCCCAAAATCCGCCCCGGGGGGGGGGGCTCCTCGTGCCGAGGGGGGGTCGCAGCCCCCCGGGGACCCCCCAAAAATTAAAATAAAATAAAATTTGGGGGGTTGGGGGGGGGTGGGGAGCCCCCGGGGCCGCTCGAACCGGCGCGGTTCTCATCGCCGCCCCGGGGTGGAGGCTGGGGCCTCCGCCTGCTGCCTCCTTATTTTTATTATTTTAACTTTTTTGGGGGGGTTTTGCCCCGTTTTGGGCCGCCGGGGAGGCTCCGGCCTCTACCCCGTGAGCACGACGGCCTCGTGTGTCCATGAGGATGAGGAAGAGGAGGAAGAGGAGGCTGGAGGAGGAAGAGGAGGCTCCGGCCTCCACCTCCTGGGCACGACGGCCTCGTGTGTCCATCCAGAGGAGGAAGAGGAGGCTGAAGGCTAGAAGAGGAAGAGGAGGCTCCGGCCTCTACCTCATGAGCCCGACGGCCTCCTGTGTCCATGAGGATGAGGAAGAGGAGGAAGAGGAGGCTCCGGCCTCTACCCCACGAGCACGACGGCCTCCTGTGTCCACCCGGAGGAGGAAGAGGAGGCTGGAAGAGGAAGAGGAGGCTGGAGGAAGAAGAGGAGGCTCCGGCCTCTACCCTGTGAGCACAACAGCCTCCTGTGTCTGTGAGGATGAGGAAGAGGAGGCTGGAGGAGGCTGGAGGAAGAAGAGGAGGCTCCAGCCTCTACCCCACGAGCACAACAACCTCCTGTGTCCACCCGGAGGAGGAAGAGGAGGCTGGAGGAAGAAGAGGAGGCTCCGGCCTCCACCCCGTGAGCACGACAGCCTCGCGTGTCCACCCGGAGGAGGAAGAGGAGGGCAGGAGGAGGAAGAGGAGGCCGGCGGATCCTAGAGGCTGACGCTGCGGTGGTGCCTGGAGAGGCCCCGTCCCCCCCCCCGGCCTCCCCCCGCCGGCCCCCCGGCCTCCCCGCTGTTGAGGCTGGCGGCGTCGGAGAGGCCGAGGAGGTGCTCAACGGAGTCGAACTTCTGCAGGTCGGAGGCGATGGTCTGGAGGCTGAGCACCGAGAGGGCGTCCGGCGGGGGTCCCTCGGCCCCCAGCAGCCCCCCGGCGGCCTCCCCGGCCTCCTCCTCCTCCTCCTCCTCCTCGGCCCCGACGGGGGAGGCCCGGCGGAGGCCGAGGCGTTGGAGGCGGCGGGCGTGGATCTGCTCGCTGATCTGCTCCAGGTTGCGCAGGGCCACGGCGTAGCGGGTCTTGGCCCGCGCCACCCGGGCCTCCAGCGCCGTCACCGCCGCCTTGTGCTCCTGGGGAGGGACAAGGGAGAGGGAGGGAGAGGGAGGCCGGGGTTGGTGGGGGAGGGAGGGAGGGAACCGCGGGGGGAGGCTGCCGGGGGGAAAAGGAGGGCAGAGAGGGGAGATGGAGGCCACGGGGAGGAGGAGGAGGGCATGGGGAGAAGGAGGAGGAGGGGAGATGGAGGAGGAGGAGGGGAGATGGAGGAGGAGGAGGGGAGATGGAGGAGGAGGAGGAGGGGAGATGGAGGAGGAGGAGGGGAGATGGAGGAGGAGGAGGAGGGGAGATGGAGGAGGCCATGGGGAGGAGGAGGAGGAGGCTACAGGGAGGAGGAGACCAAGGGGAAAAGGAGGTCAGAGAGGGGAGATGGAGGACATTGGGAGGAGGAGGAGGGCATGGGGAGGTGGAGGAGGAGGCTACGGGGAGGAGGAGGAAGCTACAGGGAGATGGAGGAGGCCATGGGGAGGAGGAGGAGGAGGGGAGATGGAAGAGGCCATGGGGAGGAGGAGGAGGAGGCTACAGGGAGGAGGAGACCAAGGGGAAAAGGAGGTCAGAGAGGGGAGATGGAGGCCACAGGGAGGAGGAGGAGGGCATGGGGAGGTGGAGGAGGAGGGGAGATGGAGAAGGAGGCCATGGGGAGGAAGAAGAGGCCACAGGGAGAAGGAGGAGGAGGAGAGGAGGAAGCCAAGGAGAGGAGGAGGAGGCTGAGGGGAGATGGAGGAGGAGGAGGCCATGGGGAGAAGGAGCAGGAGGCCACAAGGAGGAGAAGGAGGCTGAGGGGAGATGGAGGAGGCCATGAGGAGGAGGAGGAGGAAGCCATGGGGAGATGGAGGCCACCGAGGAAAGGAGGAGGCCACGAGGAAGAGGAGGACACCGAGAGGAGGAGGAGGAGGAGGCCATGGGGAGAAGAAGGAGGAGGCCACGGGGAGATGGAGGCCACCAAGAAGAGGAGGAGGCCAACAAGGGGAGGAAGAGGAGGAGGACAAGGAGGACGAGGAGGATGAGGAGGAGAATGGAGGAGGAAGAAGAGGAGGAAGAGGAGGAAGAAGAGAACGAGGAGGAGGATGGAGGAAGAGGAGGAGGAAGAGGAGGAGGAAGAGGAGGGGGAGGACGGCCCGCGGAGGCCCCCGGACCTCGAGGATCTGGTTGAAGTGGGCCTTGAGCTCGAAGTAGGGCTTGCTCTTGAGGATGGCGCGGCGCAGGGCCTTCTGCAGCGCCTGCACCCGCGCCTCGGCCTCCTGGCACAGCCGCGTCACCCGCTGGTGCTCCCGCTCGCTGCGCTGCCGCTCCTCCTCCGCCTCGTTCACCTGCGGGGGGGGGAAACGGCCTCGAAAACGGCCCCAAAATGGCCCCGAAAATGGCCCCGAAACGGCCTCAAAATGGCCTCGAAATGGCCTTGAAATGGTCTCGAAAATGGACTCGAAATGGTCTTGAAATGGCCGCAAAAACAGCCTCAAAACGGCCTCGAAATGGCCTTGAAATGGTCTCGAAATGGCCTTGAAATGGTCTCGAAACGGCCTCGAAAACGGCCCCGAAATGGCCCCAAAACGGCCTCAGAACAGCCTTGAAAACGGCCTTGAAATGGCCTCAAAATGGCCTCGAAATGGCCTTGAAATGGCCTTGAAAATGGCCTCCAAACGGTCTCGAAAACGGCCTCGAAAATGGCCTCGAAATGGTCTCGAAAATGGCCCCGAAACGGCCTCGAAAATGGCCTTGAAATGGTCTCGAAATGGCCACGAAAATGGCCACAAAATGGCCTCGAAATGGACTCGGAACGGCCCCGAAATGGCCTCGAAGCGGCCTCAAAATGGTCTCGAAATGGCCTTGAAATGGCCTTGAAATTGTCTTGAAATGGCCTCAAAAACAGCCTCAAAACTGACTCGAAATGGCCCCAAAATGGCCTCGAAATGGCCCCAAAATGGCTTCGAAATGGCCTCGAAACGGCCCCAAAATAGCCCCGAAATGGCCTCGAAATAGTCTCGAAGCGGCCTCAAAAACGGTCTCGAAATGGCCTTGAAAATGGCCCTGGAATGGCCTCAAAACGGCCTCAAAATGGCTTTAAGATGGCCTCGAAACGGCCCCCACCCCAAAATCAAGACCTCCTCCATCCCCAACCAGCCTCCACCCCAAGACCCCTCCCACCCCAATCCCCCACCCCAAACCCCCCCACCCCAAAACCTCCCCCCCAAACCAACCTCAACCCCAAGACCCCCATTCCAAGACCTCCACCCCAAGACCTCCACCACCCCAAGACCTCCCCAACCTCCACCCCAAGACCCCTCTCACCCCAAACCTCCACCCCACAACCACCCACCCCAAAACCTCCCCCTCCACCCCAAACCAACCTCCACCCCAAGACCCCCACCCCACAACCTCCTCCACCCCAAGACCCCCATGACCTCCATTCCAAGACCTCCACCCCAAGACCTCTTCTGTCCCTACCCAACCTTCACCCCAAGACCCCTCTCACCCCAAAACCTCCCCCCCACCCCAAAACCTCCCCCTCCACCCCAAACCAACCTCCACCCCCCAACCTCCCACCCCAAGACCTCCACCCCAAGACCCCCTCTCACCCCAAGACCTCCACCCCAAGACCCCCATGACCTCCATTCCAAGACCTCCACCCCAAAGTCTCCCCAACCTCCACCCAACCTCCACCCCAAGACCCCTCTCACCCCAAACCTCCACCCCAAATGTCCCACCCCAAACTCCCCACCCCAAACCCCCCACCCCACAACCTCCACCCCAAAACCCCCCTCACCCCAAAACCCCCCTCACCCCACACCCCCCACCCCAAGACCCCCCACCCCAAACCCCCCACCCCAAACCCCCTCACCCCAAAACCCCCTCACCCCAAAACCCCCCACCCCAAACCTCCACCCCAAGACCCCCCTCACCCCAAACCTCCACCCCAAAACTCCCTCACCCCAAACCTCCCACCCCAAAACCTCCCACCCCAAACCCTCCCCCTCCACCCCAAACCAACCTCCACCCCAAACCTCCCACCCCAAAACCTCCACCCCAAGACCTCCACCCCAAGACCCCCATGACCTCCATTCCAAGGCCTCCACCCCAAAATCTCCCCAACCTCCACCCCAAAACCCCTCACCCCAAACCCCCCTCACCCCAAAACCCCCCCCACCCAAAACCTCCCCCCCAAACCAACCTCAACCCCAAGACCCCCATTCCAAGACCTCCACCCCAATACCCCCTCCACCCCAAGACCCCTCCCACCCCAAAACCCCCCACCCCAAGACCCCCCCCCCACACACCCCAACCCCAAGACCCCCCACCCCAAGACCCCCATGACCTCCATTCCAAGACCTTCCCCATCCCAAGACCTCCCCAACCTCCACCCAACCTCCACCCCAAGACCCCTCTCACCCCAAAACCCCACACCCCCCCACCCCAAAACCCCCCACCCCAAAACCCCCCCCACCCCAAGACCCCCCCCACCCCAAGACCCCCCCCACCCCGCGACCCCCCCACCTTGCGGGTGGCGTGGTTGAGCATCTCCTGCCAGGTGGGGTCGAGGCGGTTTTTGGCCGCCAGCAGCCCCTGCTCGGCCACCAGCACCATCTCGCGCGCCGCCCCGTGCGTCCCCACCGCCCGCTCGTAGCGCAGCGCCGCCCGCTGCGTCTCCTGCTGCGCCTGGGGGACCCAAAAACGCGGGGATTCAGCCCAAAAAGTGGGACGGGGCAGAGGGGGGAGGAAACGGGGTGAGGGGTTAAGCAAAGGGGAGACTGGAGTGGTTTTGGGGTGGTGGGGTCCCAAAACTTCATGGGGTGGAGGTGGGGTCCTAAAATGTCTTTGGGGTGGAGGTGGGGTCCCAAAATGTCTTTGGGGTGGAGGTGGGGTCCTAAAATTGTCATTGGGGTGGAGGTGGGACCCCAAAGGTCCATGGGGTGGTGATGGGGTCCCAAAACTTTGTGGGGTGATGATGGGATCCTAAAATTGTCATTGGGGTGGAGGTGGGATCCTAAAATGTCTTTGGGGTGGAGGTGGGACCCCAAAATGTCATTGGGGTGGAGGTGGGGTCCTAAAATGTCATTGGGGTGGAAATGGGACCCCAAAACTTTGTGGGGTGGTGGTGGGACCCCAAAATGTCATTGGGGTGGAGGTGGGATCCTAAAATGTCTTTGGGGTGGAGGTGGGACCCCAAAGGTCCATGGGGTGGTGATGGGGTCCCAAAACTTTGTGGGGTGATGATGGGATCCTAAAATTGTCATTGGGGTGGTGGTGGGGTCCCAAAATGTCATTGGGGTGGTGGTAGGACCCCAAAGGTTCATGGGGTGGAGGTGGGGTCCTAAAATGTCATTGGGGTGGAGGTGGGACCCCAAAACTTCATGGGGTGATGATGCCGCCCGCTGCGTCTCCTGCTGCGCCTGGGGGGACCCCAAAAATACAGGGATTCAGCCCAAAAAGGGACACCGGGGGAGGAAACGGGGTGAGGGATAAGCAGGGGGAAGACCGGAGTCGTATTGGGGTGGTGGGGTCCCAAAATGTCATTGGGGTGGAGGTGGGGTCCTAAAATCTCATTGGGGTGGTGGGGGGACCCCAAAAGTTTGTGGGGTGATGATGACGCCCGCTGCGTCTCCTGCTGCGCCTGGGGGACCCGAAAACGCGGGGATTTAGCCCAAAAAGAGAGGTAGGGGGGGGAGGGAGAATATGGGAGAGAGTGGAGGAAAAGTGGGGTAAGGGGTAAGCAGGGGGGAGACTGGAATTGTATTGGGGTGGTGGGGTCCCAAAACTTCATGGGGTGGAGGTGGGGTCCCAAAATGTCTTTGGGGTGGAGGTGGGGTCCTAAAATCTCATTGGGGTGGTGGGGGGACCCCAAAAGTTTGTGGGGTGGTGGGGGGGTCCTAAAATGTCATTGGGGTGGAGGTGGGACCCCAAAATGTCATTGGGGTGGAGGTGGGACCCGAAAGGTCCATGGGGTGGAGGTGGGACCCCAAAAGTTTGTGGGGTGGTGGGGGGGTCCCAAAATGTCATTGGGGTGGAGGTGGGGTCCTAAAATGTCATTGGGGTGGAGGTGGGACCCCAAAACTTCATGGGGTGATGATGCCGCCCGCTGCGTCTCCTGCTGCGCCTGGGGGGACCCCAAAAATACAGGGATTCAGCCCAAAAAGTGACACCGGGGGAGAGGGGGGAGGAAACGGGGTGAGGGATAAGCAGGGGGAAGACCGGAGTCATATTGGGGTGGTGGGATCCCAAAATGTCATTGGGGTGGAGGTGGGGTCCTAAAATTGTCATTGGGGTGGAGGTGGGACCCCAAAACTTCATGGGGTGATGATGCCGCCCGCTGCGTCTCCTGCTGCGCCTGGGGGACCCCAAAAATACAGGGATTTAGCCCAAAAAGGGACACCGGGGGAGAGGGGGGAGGAAACGGGGTGAGGGGTTAAGCAAAGGGGAGACTGGAGTGGTTTTGGGGTGGGGGGAGCCCAAAACTTCATCTGGTGGTGGTGGGACCCCAAAACTTTGTGGGGTGATGATGGGATCCTAAAATTGTTACTGGGGTGGAGGTGGGACCCCAAAGGTTCATGGGGTGATGATGCCGCCCGCTGCGTCTCCTGCTGCGCCTGGGGGGACCCCAAAAATACAGGGATTTAGCCCAAAAAGTGGGACGGGGCAGAGGGGGGAGGAAACGGGGTGAGGGGTTAAGCAAAGGGGAGACTGGAGTGGTTTTGGGGTGGGGGGACCCCAAAACTTCATGGGGTGATGATGCCGCCCGCTGCGTCTCCTGCTGCGCCTGGGGGGACCCGAAAACGCGGGGATTCAGCCCAAAAAGTGGGATGGGGGGAGAGGGAGAGGGAGAATTATGGGAGAGGGGGGAGGAAATGGGGTAAGGGGTAAGCAGGGGGGAGACTGGAATGGTTTTGGGGTGGGGGGAGGGGAGTAAAAGAAGCTTATAGGGTGGTGGGGGGACCCCAAAATTTTGTGGGGTGGTGGGGGGGTCCCAAAATGTCATTGGGGGGTGATGGGACCCCAAAATGTCATTGGGGTGGAGGTGGGACCCCAAAACTTCATGGGGTGATGATGCCGCCCGCTGCGTCTCCTGCTGAGCCTGGGGGGACCCAAAAACGCGGGGATTCAGCCCAAAAAGTTAGACCGGGGGGAGAAGGGGGAGAGGGAGAATATGGGAGAGGGGGGAGGAAACGGGGGGGGTGGGAAATGCATTGGGGGTGGGAGGGCAAAATTTTGGGGAGAACCCAAAATGCCATCCTACGGCACCCATTGACCCCAAAACCCTAAGTTATGATTCCAGTTGACCCCAAAACCCCATCCCACAACGCCAGTTGACCCCAAAACCCCATCCTATTGTGCTGATTGACCCCAAAACCCCATCCTACAGTCCTGGTTGACCCCAAAACCCCATCCTATTGTGCCGATCGACCCCAAAACCCCATCCTATGATACCAGTTGACCCCAAAACCCCAAGCTATGATACCAGTTGACCCCAAAACCCCATCCTATGATACCAGTTGACCCCAAAACCCCATCCTATAGCCCCAGTTGACCCCAAAACCCTACGTAATGATTCCAGTTGACCCCAAAACCCCATCCTACAGTGTCTGTTGACCCCAAAACCCCAAGCTATGATACCAGTTGACCCCAAAACCCCATCCTATGATACCAGTTGACCCCAAAACCCCATCCTATAGCCCCAGTTGACCCCAAAACCCTACGTTATGATACCAGTTGACCCCAAAACCCCATCCTATGATACCAGTTGACCCCAAAACCCCATCCTACAGTCCCCGTTGACCCCAAAACCCCATCCTATTGTGCCGATCGACCCCAAAACCCCATCCTATAGCCCCAGTTGACCCCAAAACCCTACGTTATGATTCCAGTTGACCCCAAAACCCCATCCTACCATAGTGGCTGACCCCCAAACCCCCCGACACGACCCCAAAACCTTATGGGGTGGCCCGCGGGCCCCGTACCTCCTTGGCCAGGCGCCGTGCCTCGTAATAGGGCCGAGCCTTCTCGATGCAGGCGCCCAGCTCCGAGCCCTGGGCGTTGAGGCGGCGCGCCGACTCCGAGAGGATGCGGCGGTACGCCGTGCGGGCGGCCTGCGGGGCGGCCCCAAAAGGGTCAGGGGGACCCCAAAAGGGGCTGGAGAGACCCCAGAGGGGATGGAGGGGCTCTAAAAGGGGTTGGAGAAACTCTAAAGGGGGATGCGGGGACCCTAAAAGGGGCTGGGGGGAGCCCAGAAGGATTTAGGGTGACCCTAAAAGGGGATTTAGGGTGATCCCAAAAGGGTTGGGGGGGCCTAAAAGTGGCTGGGGGGTCCTAAAAGGGGCTGGGGGGGCCCCAAAAGGGGCTGGGGGGACCCCAAAAGGGGTCGGGGGGACCCCAAAAGGGGCTGGGGGGAGCCCAGAGGGATTTAGGATGACCCTAAAAGGGGTTGGGGGGAGCCCAGAAGGATTTAGGGTGACCCTAGAAGGGTTGGGGGGACCCCAAAAGGGGCTGAGGGGACCCCAAAAGGGGATGGGGGAGCTCTAAAAGGGGTTGGAGGAACTCTAAAGGGGGATGCGGGGACCCTAAAAGGGGCTGGGGGGGCCTAAAAGGGGTTGGGGGGAGCCCAGATGGATTTAGGGTGACCCTAAAAGGGGATTTAGGGTGATCCCAAAAGGGTCGGGGGGACCCCAAAAGGGTCAGGGGGACCCCAAAAGGGTCAGGGGGACCCCAAAAGGGGCTGGAGGAACTCTAAAGGGGGATGCGGGGACCCTAAAAGGGGTTGGGGGGAGCCTAAAGGGGCTGGGGGGAGCCCAGATGGATTTAGGGTGACCCTAAAAGGGGATTGAGGGTGATCCCAAAAGGGTTGGGGGGACCCCAAAAGGGTCAGGGGGACCCCAAAAGGGGCTGGAGGAACTCTAAAGGGGGATGCGGGGACCCTAAAAGGGGCTGGGGGGAGCCCAGATGGATTTAGGGTGACCCTAAAAGGGGATTGAGGGTGATCCCAAAAGGGTCAGGGGGACCCCAAAAGGGTCAGGGGGACCCCAAAAGGGGCTGGGGGACCCCAGAGGGGATGGAGGAGCTCTAAAAGGGGTTGGAGGAACTCTAAAGGGGGATGTGGGGACCCTAAAAGGGGCTGGGGGGGCCTGAAAGGGGCTGGGGGGAGCCCAGGGGGAGCCCAGGGGGATTTAGGATGACCCTAAAAGGGGTTGGGGGGAGCCTAAAGGGGCTGGGGGGAGCCCAGATGGATTTAGGGTGACCCTAAAAGGGGATTTAGGGTGACCCCAAAAGGGTCGGGGGGACCCCAAAGGGGCCGGGGGGTCCTAAAAGGGGCTGGGGGGACTCTAAAAGGGGCTGGAGGAACTCTAAAGGGGGATGCGGGGACCCTAAAAGGGGCTGGGGGGGCCTAAAAGGGGCTGGGGAGAGCCCAGGGGGAGCCCAGGGGGATTTAGGGTGACCCTAAAAGGGGATTTAGGGTGATCCCAAAAGGGTTGGGGGGACCCCAAAGGGACTGGGGGATCCTAAAAGGGTCAGGGGGACCCCAAAAGGGTCAGGGGGACCCCAAAAGGGACTGGAGGAACTCTAAAGGGGGATGCGGGGACCCTAAAAGGGGCTGGGGGGGCCTAAAAGGGGTTGGGGGGAGCCCAGATGGATTTAGGGTGACCCTAAAAGGGGATTTAGGGTGATCCCAAAAGGGTCAGGGAGACCCCAAAAGGGTCAGGGGGACCCCAAAAGGGGCTGGGGAGAGCCCAGGAGGAGCCCAGGGGGATTTAGGGTGACCCTAAAAGGGGTTGGGGGGAGCCTAAAGGGGCTGGGGGGAGCCCAGAGGGATTTAGGGTGACCCTAAAAGGGGATTTAGGGTGATCCCAAAAGGGTTGGGGGGACCCCAAAAGGGTCAGGGGGACCCCAAAAGGGGCTGGAGGAACTCTAAAGGGGGATGCGGGGACCCTAAAAGGGGCTGGGGGGGCCTAAAAGGGGCTGGGGGGGCCTAAAAGGGGTTGGGGGGAGCCCAGATGGATTTAGGGTGACCCTAAAAGGGGATTTAGGGTGATCCCAAAAGGGTCAGGGGGACCCCAAAAGGGTCAGGGGGACCCCAAAAGGGGCTGGGGGGACCCCAAAAGGGGCTGGGGGACCCCAAAAGGGGCTGGAGGAACTCTAAAGGGGGATGCGGGGACCCTAAAAGGGGCTGGGGGGGCCTAAAAGGGGTTGGGGGGAGCCTAAAGGGGCTGGGGGGAGCCCAGATGGATTTAGGGTGACCCTAAAAGGGGATTTAGGGTGATCCCAAAAGGGTTGGGGGGACCCCAAAGGGGCTGGGGGACCCCAAAAGGGCTGGGGGGTCCTAAAAGGGGCTGGGGGGAGCCCAGGGGGATTTGGGGTGACCCCAGGAGGATTTGGGGTGACCCCAGGGGGATTTTGGGGGGTCCTTTTTGGGGTTTCGGGGTGCTCACGTCCAGCTGCAGCTCCATGTGGTTGATCTCCTCGGTGGCCTGGTTGAGGTGCTCCAGCTCCTCCTGGGAAGGGAACCCCAAAATGCACCCCAAAAACCCCAAAAAGGACCCCCCAAAATCCCCCAAATGCAACGGCACAACCCCAAAATCCCAAAGATGTCGTGAAACAACCCCAAAATCCCAAACGCCCAGGGATTGACCCCAAAAATCTACCCCAAAACCCCAAAACACAGCAAGGGACCCCCCCAAAATCCCAAAAACGCAGAGACGGACCCCAAAATCCACCCCAAAACCCCCAATTCCCAATGAAGGACCCCAAATCCCCCCCCAAACCCCCCTCAACCCCCCCCAAATCCCCCAAATCCCCCCAAACCCCCCAAATTCCCCCAAAACCCCCCAACCCCTCCCCAAATACCCCCAAACCCCCCCAACCCCACCCAAAATCCCCCAAATCCACCCCAAACCCCCAAAAATCCCCCAAATCCCCCCAAACCCTCCCGAAATCCCCCCAAATCCCCCCAAAATCCCCCCCAAAACCCCTCCAACCCCTCCCCAAATATCCAAAAACCCCCAAATCTGCCCCAAAATCCCCCAAATCTGCCCCAAAATCCCCCCCCCACCTGGATCCTGGGGTCCAGCTCTTCCTCCTCCTCCTCCTCCTCCTCCTCCTCCTCCTCGCTCCCCCCCCCCCAATTTTGGGGGCTCCGCCGGGGGGGGGTCCCCACACCCCCCTCCCCCCTCCTCCCCCCCCTCCCCCTCCTGCCCGGGGGGGTCCCTCGCCCCCCTCCCCCCCCCCCCCCGGGGGGCTCCTCGGCGTCCCCCATTTTTTGGGGGGGGGACCCCAAAAAACCCTCTCTCCCCCCCCCCCCTTAATTAACTAACTAATTAATTAATTAACTCCCCCCCCCAATCCCCCCCCCGACCCCATTAGGGGCTTCACCCGCGCCCCCCCCCCCGGAGAAAGGGGGCGGGGGGGGCGGATTGGGGCATTTTTGGGGGGGTTTTGGGGCTTTTTTGGGGGTTTTTGGGGTGTTTTTTTTTTGGGGGGGGGTTTGGGGACCCCCCGATTTGGGGGCGGCGGAGCTGTAGGGGCGGCGTGGGGGGGCTGCAAAAAAAAAAGAGGTCAGGGCCCCCCCCCAGACCCTAATGACCCCCCCCAGACCCCCCAAAAACCCGAATTCCCCCCCAAAAAAAACCCAAACCCCACAAATTCCCCCCAAAACCCCCCCAAAATCCCATTACCCCCCACAACCCCCCCTTTAGAGCCCCCCCACCCCCCATTACCCCCCCTAAAGCCCCCCCAGGACCCCCAAAACCCCCCCAGGACCCCCCCAAAACCCCCCCACATCCCCTAGGAACCCCCAAACTCCCCCCCAAAACCCCAAAATCCCCTGAAATCACCCCAAAACCCCCCAACCCCCCCCCCAAACCCCATAACGCCCCATTTAGAGCCCCCCCACCCACCATTACCCCCCTAATCCCCCCCAGGACCCCCAAAACCCCCCCAGGACCCCCCCAAAACCCCAAAATCCCCTAAAATCACCCCAAAACCCCCTAAAATCACCCCAAAACCCCCCATAAGCCCCCCCAAAACCCCATTCCCCCCCCATAACCCCCCCTTTAGAGCCCCCCCACCCCCCATTCCCTCCCCAACCCCTCCCCCAACCCCCCCAGGACCCCCCCACACCCCCCAAAGCCCCCCAGACCCCCCAAAAAACCCCAAATCCCCCAAATTCCCCCCAAAACCCCCCGCCCCCCCCCCCGGCCTGTGTTTACCTCCGGCTCCTCCACTCCACGTCCCCCCCCCCGCCCTTCCCCACCGGAAGCGGAAGTCGCGCCCGCCGCCTGTGCCTTCCGTACAACATGGCGGCGCCCAGCGCCGTACGGCTCCCCGCCCCGCTCCCCCCCGCTCCCCGCCGGGCCTCGACGGACCGGAAGCGGGCGGCGATCGATGAGCTCGGCGATCCCCAAACCGCCGCCGCCCTCGGTCCGGTTCCGGTCGCTTCCGGTTCGCGGCGGGGCGGAGGCGGAGGCCGCGCATGGGCGCCGCCATCTTGGGCTTA
>NC_140328.1:0-45000 GCF_964211825.1 Aythya ferina
AGTTGGGTTCTTGTTGGTCATCATGGTGGAAAAGTGTAAATTGTGGATTTTTGGAGAGCATCAGGTAGTTTAGGGGACTTTTGGGGCAGAGTCATGTTTTTTGGGGTTTCCTTCTGTTTCTTGGGGTGGTCCCGTTCTTTTTTTGGGAAATTTTTGAGGTGTTTGGGGTTCTCCGTTGTGTTTTTTTGTGTTCTCGTTGGTCATCATGGTGTAAAATTTTAAATTGTGTGTTTTGGAGAATATCAGGTAGGTTTAGGGTTGTTTTGGGGTGGATCTATGGTATTTGGGCTTTTCTTTCTTTTTTTGGGGTGATCCTGTTCTTTTTTGGGGTGAATCTATGGTTTTGGGGGATTTCTTCTGTTTTTTATGGTTTTCTTCTGTTTTTGGAGTGATCGCGTTCTTTTTTGGGGTGTTTTTGACGTGTTTTTGGGGTCTCCGTTGGGTTTGTTGTGTTTTCCATGGTCATCATGGTGGAAAAGTTTAGATTGTGGGTTTTGGAGAACTTCAGGTAGGTTTAGGGGGACTTTTGTGTTGGATCTATGGTATTTGGGGTTTTCTTCTGTTTTTTTGGGGGTGATTCTGTTCTTTTTGGGGTGTTTTTGTCGTGTTTTGGGGTCTCTGATGGGGTTTGTTGGGTTTTCCGTTGTCATCGTGGTGAAAAAGTGTAGATTGTGGGTTTTGGAGAACTTCAGGTAGGTTTAGGTGGATTTTTGGGGTGGATTCATGGTATATGGGGTTTTCTTCTGTTTTTTGTGGTGATGCAGTTCTTTCTTGGGGTGTTTTTGACGTATTCTGTGGTCTCCATTGGGTTTCGTTGGGTTTTCGGTGGTCATCATGGTGGAAAATTGTAGATTGTGGGTTTTGGAGAACATCAGGTAGGTTTAGGGGACTTTTGGGGTGGATTCAATGTTTTTGGGCTTTTCTTCTGTTTTTTTTTTTGGGTGATGCAGTTCTTTTTTGGCCTGTTTTTGACGTGTTTTGGGGTCTCCGTTTGGTTTTAGTTGGGTTCTTGTTGGTCATCATGGTGGAAAAGTGTAAATTGTTGGTTTTTGGAGAAAATCAGGTAGGTTTAGGGGGACTTTTGGGGCAGAGTCATGTTTTTGGGGTTTCCTTCTGTTTCTTGGGTGGTCCCGTTCTTTTTTGGGAAATTTTTGAGGTGTCTGGGGTTCTCCGTTGGGTTTTGTTGCGTTCTCGTTGGTCATCATGGTGTAAAATTGTAAATTGTGTGTTTTGGAGAACATCAGGTAGGTCTAGGGTTGTTTTAGGGTGGATCTATGGTATTTGGGCTTTTCTTTCTTTTTTTGGGGTGATCCTGTTCTTTTTGGGGTGAATCTATGGTTTTGGGGGATTTCTTCTGTTTTTTATGGTTTTCCTCTGTTTTTTTGGGGGTGATGCAGTTCTTTTTTGGGGTGTTTTTGACGTGTTTTGTGGTCTCCGTTGGGTTTTGTTGGGTTTTCCGTGGTCATCATGGAGGAACAGGTTAAATTGTGGGTTTTGGAGAACATCAGATAATTTTAGGGTGGTTTTTGGGTGGATCCATTGTTTTGGGGGATTTCTTTCGTTTTGGAAGTGATCCCATTATTTTTTGGGGTGTTTTTGACGTGTTGTGGGGTCTCCGTTGGGTTTCGTTGGGTTTTCCGTGTTCATGGTGGTGGAAAAGTGTAGATTGTGGGTTTTGGAGAACTTCAGGTAGGTTTAGAGTACTTTTGGGGTGGATTCATTGTATTTGGGCTTTTCTTCTGTTTTTTGGGTGATGCAGTTCTTTTTTGGGGTGTTTTTGACGTGTTTTGTGGTGTCCTTTATGTTTTGCTGGGTTTTCCATTGTCATGGTAGTGGAAAAGTGAAGGTTGTGGGTTTGGAGAACAACAGGTAGGTTTAGGGGGACTTTTGGGGCAGAGTCATGTTTTTTGGGGTTTCCTTCTGTTTCTTGGGGTGGTCCCGTTCTTTTTTGGGAAATTTTTGAGGTGTTTGTGGTTCTCCGTTGTGTTTTGTTGCGTTCTCTTTGGTCATCATGGTGTAAAATTGTAAATTGTGGGTTTTGGAGAACATCAGGTAGGTTTAGAGTGGGTTTTGGGGTGGATCCATGGTTTTGGGGGATTTTCTTCCAGTTTTTGTGGTGATGCCTTTCTTGTTTGGGGTGATTTTGACGTGTTTTGGGGTGTCCGTTGTGTTTCGTTGAGTTTTCTGTGGTCATGGTGTTGGAAAATTGTAAATTGCGGGTTTTGGAGAACTTCAGGTAGGTTTACGGTGTTTTTGGGGTGGATCTATGGTATTTGGGGATTTTCTTCCAGTTTTGGGTGTGATCCCGTTCTTTTTTGGGGTGTTTTTGACGTGTTTTGGGGTCTCCGTTGGATTTAGTTGGCTTCTCGTTGGTCATCATGGTGGAAAATGGTAAATTGTGGGTTTTGGAGAACAACAGGTAGGTTTAGGGGGATTTTTGGTGTGGATCTATGGCTTTTGGGGTTTTCTTTCTTTTTGGGGTTGAACCTGTTCTTTTTTGGGGTGTTTTTGACGTTTTTTGTGTTCTCCGTTGGATTCTGTTGGGTTCTCGTTGGTCGTTAAGGTAAATGGGTGTGGATTGTGGGTTTTGAAGAAGATCAAGTGAGTTTAGGTTGGTTTTGGGAGGAAATTCATAGTTTTGTTTTTTTTTTTTTCTTATGATCCATTTATTTTGGGGTGGTTTTGACATGTTTTGGGGTTTTGTTGGGTTTCCATTGGGTTTTCTGGGTGGTTGGGAGTGGATTGTACATTAGGAGAACATGAGGTAGGTTTAAGGGTTATTTGGGGGTTAAATCACGTTTTTTCTTCTGATCCTGTTCGCTTTTGTGGTGTTTTTGAGGTGTTTTGGTGTTTCCGTTGCGTTTCATTGAGTTCCTAATGGGTTTTCTGGTGGTTGAGAGTTGACTTTGGTATTTGGAGAACATCAGGGTAGGTTTAGGGGGACTTTTGGGGTGGATCTATGGCTTTTGGGGTTTTCTTTCATATTTTGGTTTGATCCCGTTCTTTTTTGGGGTGTTTTTGACGTGTTTTGTGGTCTCCGTTGGGTTTCGTTGGGTTTTCCGTGGTCATCATGGCGGAACAGGTTAAATTGTGGGTTTTGGAGAACATCAGATAATTTTAGGGTGGTTTTTGGGTGGATCCATTGTTTTGGGGGATTTTCTTTCGTTTTTGGAAGTGATCCCATTATTTTTTGGGGTGTTTTTGACGTGTTGTGGGGTCTCCGTTGGGTTTCGTTGGGTTTTCCGTGGTCATCATGTTGGAAAAGTGTAAATTGTGGGTTTTGGAGAACTTCAGGTAGGTTTAGGGGACTTTTGGGGTGGATTCATGGTATTTGGACTTTTCTTTTTTTTGGGGGTGATGCAGTTCCTTTTTTAGGTGTTTTTGACATGTTTTGAGGTCTCCGTTTGGTTTTAGTTGGGTTCTTGTTGGTCATCATGGTGGAAAAGTGTAAATTGTGGATTTTTGGAGAGCATCAGGTAGGTTTAGGGGGACTTTTGGGGCAGAGTCATGTTTTTTGGGGTTTCCTTCTGTTTCTTGGGGTGGTCCCGTTCTTTTTTGGGAAATTTTTGAGGTGTTTGGGGTTCTCCGTTGTGTTTTTTGTGTTCTCGTTGGTCATCATGGTGTAAAATTTTAAATTGTGTGTTTTGGAGAATATCAGGTAGGTTTAGGGTTGTTTTGGGGTGGATCTATGGTATTTGGGCTTTTCTTTCTTTTTTTGGGGTGATCCTGTTCTTTTTTGGGGTGAATCTATGGTTTTGGGGGATTTCTTCTGTTTTTTATGGTTTTCTTCTGTTTTTGGAGTGATCGCGTTCTTTTTTGGGGTGTTTTTGACGTGTTTTGGGGTCTCCGTTGGGTTTTGTTGTGTTTTCCATGGTCATCATGGTGGAAAAGTTTAGATTGTGGGTTTTGGAGAACTTCAGGTAGGTTTAGGGGGACTTTTGTGTTGGATCTATGGTATTTGGGGTTTTCTTCTGTTTTTTTGGGGGTGATTCTGTTCTTTTTTGGGGTGTTTTTGTCGTGTTTTGGGGTCTCTGATGGGGTTTGTTGGGTTTTCCGTTGTCATCGTGGTGAAAAAGTGTAGATTGTGGGTTTTGGAGAACTTCAGGTAGGTTTAGGTGGATTTTTGGGGTGGATTCATGGTATATGGGGTTTTCTTCTGTTTTTTGTGGTGATGCAGTTCTTTCTTGGGGTGTTTTTGACGTATTCTGTGGTCTCCATTGGGTTTCGTTGGGTTTTCGGTGGTCATCATGGTGGAAAATTGTAGATTGTGGGTTTTGGAGAACATCAGGTAGGTTTAGGGGACTTTTGGGGTGGATTCAATGTTTTTGGGCTTTTCTTCTGTTTTTTTTTTTGGGTGATGCAGTTCTTTTTTGGCCTGTTTTTGACGTGTTTTGGGGTCTCCGTTTGGTTTTAGTTGGGTTCTTGTTGGTCATCATGGTGGAAAAGTGTAAATTGTTGGTTTTTGGAGAAAATCAGGTAGGTTTAGGGGGACTTTTGGGGCAGAGTCATGTTTTTTGGGGTTTCCTTCTGTTTCTTGGGTGGTCCCGTTCTTTTTTGGGAAATTTTTGAGGTGTCTGGGGTTCTCCGTTGGGTTTTGTTGCGTTCTCGTTGGTCATCATGGTGTAAAATTGTAAATTGTGTGTTTTGGAGAACATCAGGTAGGTCTAGGGTTGTTTTAGGGTGGATCTATGGTATTTGGGCTTTTCTTTCTTTTTTTGGGGTGATCCTGTTCTTTTTTGGGGTGAATCTATGGTTTTGGGGGATTTCTTCTGTTTTTTATGGTTTTCCTCTGTTTTTTTGGGGGTGATGCAGTTCTTTTTTGGGGTGTTTTTGACGTGTTTTGTGGTCTCCGTTGGGTTTTGTTGGGTTTTCCGTGGTCATCATGGAGGAACAGGTTAAATTGTGGGTTTTGGAGAACATCAGATAATTTTAGGGTGGTTTTTGGGTGGATCCATTGTTTTGGGGGATTTTCTTTCGTTTTTGGAAGTGATCCCATTATTTTTTGGGGTGTTTTTGACGTGTTGTGGGGTCTCCGTTGGGTTTCGTTGGGTTTTCCGTGTTCATGGTGGTGGAAAAGTGTAGATTGTGGGTTTTGGAGAACTTCAGGTAGGTTTAGAGTACTTTTGGGGTGGATTCATTGTATTTGGGCTTTTCTTCTGTTTTTTGGGTGATGCAGTTCTTTTTTGGGGTGTTTTTGACGTGTTTTGTGGTGTCCGTTATGTTTTGCTGGGTTTTCCATTGTCATGGTAGTGGAAAAGTGAAGGTTGTGGGTTTTGGAGAACAACAGGTAGGTTTAGGGGGACTTTTGGGGCAGAGTCATGTTTTTTGGGGTTTCCTTCTGTTTCTTGGGGTGGTCCCGTTCTTTTTTGGGAAATTTTTGAGGTGTTTGTGGTTCTCCGTTGTGTTTTGTTGCGTTCTCTTTGGTCATCATGGTGTAAAATTGTAAATTGTGGGTTTTGGAGAACATCAGGTAGGTTTAGAGTGGTTTTGGGGTGGATCCATGGTTTTGGGGGATTTTCTTCCAGTTTTTGTGGTGATGCCTTTCTTGTTTGGGGTGATTTTGACGTGTTTTGGGGTGTCCGTTGTGTTTCGTTGAGTTTTCTGTGGTCATGGTGTTGGAAAATTGTAAATTGCGGGTTTTGGAGAACTTCAGGTAGGTTTACGGTGTTTTTGGGGTGGATCTATGGTATTTGGGGATTTTCTTCCAGTTTTGGGTGTGATCCCGTTCTTTTTTGGGGTGTTTTTGACGTGTTTTGGGGTCTCCGTTGGGATTTAGTTGGCTTCTCGTTGGTCATCATGGTGGAAAATGGTAAATTGTGGGTTTTGGAGAACAACAGGTAGGTTTAGGGGGATTTTTGGTGTGGATCTATGGCTTTTGGGGTTTTCTTTCTTTTTGGGGTTGAACCAGTTCTTTTTTGGGGTGTTTTTGACGTTTTTGTGTTCTCCGTTGGATTCTGTTGGGTTCTCGTTGGTCGTTAAGGTAAATGGGTGTGGATTGTGGGTTTTGAAGAAGATCAAGTGAGTTTAGGTTGGTTTTGGGAGGAAATTCATAGTTTTGTTTTTTTTTTTTCTTATGATCCATTTATTTTGGGGTGGTTTTGACATGTTTTGGGGTTTTGTTGGGTTTCCATTGGGTTTTCTGGTGGTTGGGAGTGGATTGTACATTTAGGAGAACATGAGGTAGGTTTAAGGGTTATTTGGGGGTTAAATCACGTTTTTTCTTCTGATCCTGTTCGCTTTTGTGGTGTTTTTGAGGTGTTTTGGTGTTTCCGTTGCGTTTCATTGAGTTCCAAATGGGTTTTCTGGTGGTTGAGAGTTGACTTTGGTATTTGGAGAACATCAGGTAGGTTTAGGGGGACTTTTGGGGTGGATCTATGGCTTTTGGGGTTTTCTTTCATATTTTGTGTTGATCCCGTTCTTTTTTGGGGTGTTTTTGACGTGTTTTGTGGTCTCCGTTGGGTTTCGTTGGGTTTTCCGTGGTCATCATGGCGGAACAGGTTAAATTGTGGGTTTTGGAGAACATCAGATAATTTTAGGGTGGTTTTTGGGTGGATCCATTGTTTTGGGGGATTTTCTTTCGTTTTTGGAAGTGATCCCATTATTTTTTGGGGTGTTTTTGACGTGTTGTGGGGTCTCCGTTGGGTTTCGTTGGGTTTTCCGTGGTCATCATGTTGGAAAAGTGTAAATTGTGGGTTTTGGAGAACTTCAGGTAGGTTTAGGGGACTTTTGGGGTGGATTCATGGTATTTGGACTTTTCTTTTTTTTGGGGGTGATGCAGTTCCTTTTTTAGGGTGTTTTTGACATGTTTTGAGGTCTCCGTTTGGTTTTAGTTGGGTTCTTGTTGGTCATCATGGTGGAAAAGTGTAAATTGTGGATTTTTGGAGAGCATCAGGTAGGTTTAGGGGGACTTTTGGGGCAGAGTCATGTTTTTTGGGGTTTCCTTCTGTTTCTTGGGGTGGTCCCGTTCTTTTTTGGGAAATTTTTGAGGTGTTTGGGGTTCTCCGTTGTGTTTTTTTGTGTTCTCGTTGGTCATCATGGTGTAAAATTTTAAATTGTGTGTTTTGGAGAATATCAGGTAGGTTTAGGGTTGTTTTGGGGTGGATCTATGGTATTTGGGCTTTTCTTTCTTTTTTTGGGGTGATCCTGTTCTTTTTTGGGGTGAATCTATGGTTTTGGGGGATTTCTTCTGTTTTTTATGGTTTTCTTCTGTTTTTGGAGTGATCGCGTTCTTTTTTGGGGTGTTTTTGACGTGTTTTGGGGTCTCCGTTGGGTTTTGTTGTGTTTTCCATGGTCATCATGGTGGAAAAGTTTAGATTGTGGGTTTTGGAGAACTTCAGGTAGGTTTAGGGGGACTTTTGTGTTGGATCTATGGTATTTGGGGTTTTCTTCTGTTTTTTTGGGGGTGATTCTGTTCTTTTTTGGGGTGTTTTTGTCGTGTTTTGGGGTCTCTGATGGGGTTTGTTGGGTTTTCCGTTGTCATCGTGGTGAAAAAGTGTAGATTGTGGGTTTTGGAGAACTTCAGGTAGGTTTAGGTGGATTTTTGGGGTGGATTCATGGTATATGGGGTTTTCTTCTGTTTTTTGTGGTGATGCAGTTCTTTCTTGGGGTGTTTTTGACGTATTCTGTGGTCTCCATTGGGTTTCGTTGGGTTTTCGGTGGTCATCATGGTGGAAAATTGTAGATTGTGGGTTTTGGAGAACATCAGGTAGGTTTAGGGGACTTTTGGGGTGGATTCAATGTTTTTGGGCTTTTCTTCTGTTTTTTTTTTTGGGTGATGCAGTTCTTTTTTGGCCTGTTTTTGACGTGTTTTGGGGTCTCCGTTTGGTTTTAGTTGGGTTCTTGTTGGTCATCATGGTGGAAAAGTGTAAATTGTTGGTTTTTGGAGAAAATCAGGTAGGTTTAGGGGGACTTTTGGGGCAGAGTCATGTTTTTTGGGGTTTCCTTCTGTTTCTTGGGTGGTCCCGTTCTTTTTTGGGAAATTTTTGAGGTGTCTGGGGTTCTCCGTTGGGTTTTGTTGCGTTCTCGTTGGTCATCATGGTGTAAAATTGTAAATTGTGTGTTTTGGAGAACATCAGGTAGGTCTAGGGTTGTTTTAGGGTGGATCTATGGTATTTGGGCTTTTCTTTCTTTTTTTGGGGTGATCCTGTTCTTTTTTGGGGTGAATCTATGGTTTTGGGGGATTTCTTCTGTTTTTTATGGTTTTCCTCTGTTTTTTTGGGGGTGATGCAGTTCTTTTTTGGGGTGTTTTTGACGTGTTTTGTGGTCTCCGTTGGGTTTTGTTGGGTTTTCCGTGGTCATCATGGAGGAACAGGTTAAATTGTGGGTTTTGGAGAACATCAGATAATTTTAGGGTGGTTTTTGGGTGGATCCATTGTTTTGGGGGATTTTCTTTCGTTTTTGGAAGTGATCCCATTATTTTTTGGGGTGTTTTTGACGTGTTGTGGGGTCTCCGTTGGGTTTCGTTGGGTTTTCCGTGTTCATGGTGGTGGAAAAGTGTAGATTGTGGGTTTTGGAGAACTTCAGGTAGGTTTAGAGTACTTTTGGGGTGGATTCATTGTATTTGGGCTTTTCTTCTGTTTTTTGGGTGATGCAGTTCTTTTTTGGGGTGTTTTTGACGTGTTTTGTGGTGTCCTTTATGTTTTGCTGGGTTTTCCATTGTCATGGTAGTGGAAAAGTGAAGGTTGTGGGTTTTGGAGAACAACAGGTAGGTTTAGGGGGACTTTTGGGGCAGAGTCATGTTTTTTGGGGTTTCCTTCTGTTTCTTGGGGTGGTCCCGTTCTTTTTTGGGAAATTTTTGAGGTGTTTGTGGTTCTCCGTTGTGTTTTGTTGCGTTCTCTTTGGTCATCATGGTGTAAAATTGTAAATTGTGGGTTTTGGAGAACATCAGGTAGGTTTAGAGTGGTTTTGGGGTGGATCCATGGTTTTGGGGGATTTTCTTCCAGTTTTTGTGGTGATGCCTTTCTTGTTTGGGGTGATTTTGACGTGTTTTGGGGTGTCCGTTGTGTTTCGTTGAGTTTTCTGTGGTCATGGTGTTGGAAAATTGTAAATTGCGGGTTTTGGAGAACTTCAGGTAGGTTTACGGTGTTTTTGGGGTGGATCTATGGTATTTGGGGATTTTCTTCCAGTTTTGGGTGTGATCCCGTTCTTTTTTGGGGTGTTTTTGACGTGTTTTGGGGTCTCCGTTGGGATTTAGTTGGCTTCTCGTTGGTCATCATGGTGGAAAATGGTAAATTGTGGGTTTTGGAGAACAACAGGTAGGTTTAGGGGGATTTTTGGTGTGGATCTATGGCTTTTGGGGTTTTCTTTCTTTTTGGGGTTGAACCTGTTCTTTTTTGGGGTGTTTTTGACGTTTTTGTGTTCTCCGTTGGATTCTGTTGGGTTCTCGTTGGTCGTTAAGGTAAATGGGTGTGGATTGTGGGTTTTGAAGAAGATCAAGTGAGTTTAGGTTGGTTTTGGGAGGAAATTCATAGTTTTGTTTTTTTTTTTTTCTTATGATCCATTTATTTTGGGGTGGTTTTGACATGTTTTGGGGTTTTGTTGGGTTTCCATTGGGTTTTCTGGTGGTTGGGAGTGGATTGTACATTTAGGAGAACATGAGGTAGGTTTAAGGGTTATTTGGGGGTTAAATCACGTTTTTTCTTCTGATCCTGTTCGCTTTTGTGGTGTTTTTGAGGTGTTTTGGTGTTTCCGTTGCGTTTCATTGAGTTCCTAATGGGTTTTCTGGTGGTTGAGAGTTGACTTTGGTATTTGGAGAACATCAGGTAGGTTTAGGGGGACTTTTGGGGTGGATCTATGGCTTTTGGGGTTTTCTTTCATATTTTGTGTTGATCCCGTTCTTTTTTGGGGTGTTTTTGACGTGTTTTGTGGTCTCCGTTGGGTTTCGTTGGGTTTTCCGTGGTCATCATGGCGGAACAGGTTAAATTGTGGGTTTTGGAGAACATCAGATAATTTTAGGGTGGTTTTTGGGTGGATCCATTGTTTTGGGGGATTTTCTTTCGTTTTTGGAAGTGATCCCATTATTTTTTGGGGTGTTTTTGACGTGTTGTGGGGTCTCCGTTGGGTTTCGTTGGGTTTTCCGTGGTCATCATGTTGGAAAAGTGTAAATTGTGGGTTTTGGAGAACTTCAGGTAGGTTTAGGGGACTTTTGGGGTGGATTCATGGTATTTGGACTTTTCTTTTTTTTGGGGGTGATGCAGTTCCTTTTTTAGGGTGTTTTTGACATGTTTTGAGGTCTCCGTTTGGTTTTAGTTGGGTTCTTGTTGGTCATCATGGTGGAAAAGTGTAAATTGTGGATTTTTGGAGAGCATCAGGTAGGTTTAGGGGGACTTTTGGGGCAGAGTCATGTTTTTTGGGGTTTCCTTCTGTTTCTTGGGGTGGTCCCGTTCTTTTTTGGGAAATTTTTGAGGTGTTTGGGGTTCTCCGTTGTGTTTTTTTGTGTTCTCGTTGGTCATCATGGTGTAAAATTTTAAATTGTGTGTTTTGGAGAATATCAGGTAGGTTTAGGGTTGTTTTGGGGTGGATCTATGGTATTTGGGCTTTTCTTTCTTTTTTTGGGGTGATCCTGTTCTTTTTTGGGGTGAATCTATGGTTTTGGGGGATTTCTTCTGTTTTTTATGGTTTTCTTCTGTTTTTGGAGTGATCGCGTTCTTTTTTGGGGTGTTTTTGACGTGTTTTGGGGTCTCCGTTGGGTTTTGTTGTGTTTTCCATGGTCATCATGGTGGAAAAGTTTAGATTGTGGGTTTTGGAGAACTTCAGGTAGGTTTAGGGGGACTTTTGTGTTGGATCTATGGTATTTGGGGTTTTCTTCTGTTTTTTTGGGGGTGATTCTGTTCTTTTTTGGGGTGTTTTTGTCGTGTTTTGGGGTCTCTGATGGGGTTTGTTGGGTTTTCCGTTGTCATCGTGGTGAAAAAGTGTAGATTGTGGGTTTTGGAGAACTTCAGGTAGGTTTAGGTGGATTTTTGGGGTGGATTCATGGTATATGGGGTTTTCTTCTGTTTTTTGTGGTGATGCAGTTCTTTCTTGGGGTGTTTTTGACGTATTCTGTGGTCTCCATTGGGTTTCGTTGGGTTTTCGGTGGTCATCATGGTGGAAAATTGTAGATTGTGGGTTTTGGAGAACATCAGGTAGGTTTAGGGGACTTTTGGGGTGGATTCAATGTTTTTGGGCTTTTCTTCTGTTTTTTTTTTTGGGTGATGCAGTTCTTTTTTGGCCTGTTTTTGACGTGTTTTGGGGTCTCCGTTTGGTTTTAGTTGGGTTCTTGTTGGTCATCATGGTGGAAAAGTGTAAATTGTTGGTTTTTGGAGAAAATCAGGTAGGTTTAGGGGGACTTTTGGGGCAGAGTCATGTTTTTTGGGGTTTCCTTCTGTTTCTTGGGTGGTCCCGTTCTTTTTTGGGAAATTTTTGAGGTGTCTGGGGTTCTCCGTTGGGTTTTGTTGCGTTCTCGTTGGTCATCATGGTGTAAAATTGTAAATTGTGTGTTTTGGAGAACATCAGGTAGGTCTAGGGTTGTTTTAGGGTGGATCTATGGTATTTGGGCTTTTCTTTCTTTTTTTGGGGTGATCCTGTTCTTTTTTGGGGTGAATCTATGGTTTTGGGGGATTTCTTCTGTTTTTTATGGTTTTCCTCTGTTTTTTTGGGGGTGATGCAGTTCTTTTTTGGGGTGTTTTTGACGTGTTTTGTGGTCTCCGTTGGGTTTTGTTGGGTTTTCCGTGGTCATCATGGAGGAACAGGTTAAATTGTGGGTTTTGGAGAACATCAGATAATTTTAGGGTGGTTTTTGGGTGGATCCATTGTTTTGGGGGATTTTCTTTCGTTTTTGGAAGTGATCCCATTATTTTTTGGGGTGTTTTTGACGTGTTGTGGGGTCTCCGTTGGGTTTCGTTGGGTTTTCCGTGTTCATGGTGGTGGAAAAGTGTAGATTGTGGGTTTTGGAGAACTTCAGGTAGGTTTAGAGTACTTTTGGGGTGGATTCATTGTATTTGGGCTTTTCTTCTGTTTTTTGGGTGATGCAGTTCTTTTTTGGGGTGTTTTTGACGTGTTTTGTGGTGTCCTTTATGTTTTGCTGGGTTTTCCATTGTCATGGTAGTGGAAAAGTGAAGGTTGTGGGTTTTGGAGAACAACAGGTAGGTTTAGGGGGACTTTTGGGGCAGAGTCATGTTTTTTGGGGTTTCCTTCTGTTTCTTGGGGTGGTCCCGTTCTTTTTTGGGAAATTTTTGAGGTGTTTGTGGTTCTCCGTTGTGTTTTGTTGCGTTCTCTTTGGTCATCATGGTGTAAAATTGTAAATTGTGGGTTTTGGAGAACATCAGGTAGGTTTAGAGTGGTTTTGGGGTGGATCCATGGTTTTGGGGGATTTTCTTCCAGTTTTTGTGGTGATGCCTTTCTTGTTTGGGGTGATTTTGACGTGTTTTGGGGTGTCCGTTGTGTTTCGTTGAGTTTTCTGTGGTCATGGTGTTGGAAAATTGTAAATTGCGGGTTTTGGAGAACTTCAGGTAGGTTTACGGTGTTTTTGGGGTGGATCTATGGTATTTGGGGATTTTCTTCCAGTTTTGGGTGTGATCCCGTTCTTTTTTGGAGTGTTTTTGACGTGTTTTGGGGTCTCCGTTGGGATTTAGTTGGCTTCTCGTTGGTCATCATGGTGGAAAATGGTAAATTGTGGGTTTTGGAGAACAACAGGTAGGTTTAGGGGGATTTTTGGTGTGGATCTATGGCTTTTGGGGTTTTCTTTCTTTTTGGGGTTGAACCAGTTCTTTTTTGGGGTGTTTTTGACGTTTTTGTGTTCTCCGTTGGATTCTGTTGGGTTCTCGTTGGTCGTTAAGGTAAATGGGTGTGGATTGTGGGTTTTGAAGAAGATCAAGTGAGTTTAGGTTGGTTTTGGGAGGAAATTCATAGTTTTGTTTTTTTTTTTTCTTATGATCCATTTATTTTGGGGTGGTTTTGACATGTTTTGGGGTTTTGTTGGGTTTCCATTGGGTTTTCTGGTGGTTGGGAGTGGATTGTACATTTAGGAGAACATGAGGTAGGTTTAAGGGTTATTTGGGGGTTAAATCACGTTTTTTCTTCTGATCCTGTTCGCTTTTGTGGTGTTTTTGAGGTGTTTTGGTGTTTCCGTTGCGTTTCATTGAGTTCCAAATGGGTTTTCTGGTGGTTGAGAGTTGACTTTGGTATTTGGAGAACATCAGGTAGGTTTAGGGGGACTTTTGGGGTGGATCTATGGCTTTTGGGGTTTTCTTTCATATTTTGTGTTGATCCCGTTCTTTTTTGGGGTGTTTTTGACGTGTTTTGTGGTCTCCGTTGGGTTTCGTTGGGTTTTCCGTGGTCATCATGGCGGAACAGGTTAAATTGTGGGTTTTGGAGAACATCAGATAATTTTAGGGTGGTTTTTGGGTGGATCCATTGTTTTGGGGGATTTTCTTTCGTTTTTGGAAGTGATCCCATTATTTTTTGGGGTGTTTTTGACGTGTTGTGGGGTCTCCGTTGGGTTTCGTTGGGTTTTCCGTGGTCATCATGTTGGAAAAGTGTAAATTGTGGGTTTTGGAGAACTTCAGGTAGGTTTAGGGGACTTTTGGGGTGGATTCATGGTATTTGGACTTTTCTTTTTTTTGGGGGTGATGCAGTTCCTTTTTTAGGGTGTTTTTGACATGTTTTGAGGTCTCCGTTTGGTTTTAGTTGGGTTCTTGTTGGTCATCATGGTGGAAAAGTGTAAATTGTGGATTTTTGGAGAGCATCAGGTAGGTTTAGGGGGACTTTTGGGGCAGAGTCATGTTTTTTGGGGTTTCCTTCTGTTTCTTGGGGTGGTCCCGTTCTTTTTTGGGAAATTTTTGAGGTGTTTGGGGTTCTCCGTTGTGTTTTTTTGTGTTCTCGTTGGTCATCATGGTGTAAAATTTTAAATTGTGTGTTTTGGAGAATATCAGGTAGGTTTAGGGTTGTTTTGGGGTGGATCTATGGTATTTGGGCTTTTCTTTCTTTTTTTGGGGTGATCCTGTTCTTTTTTGGGGTGAATCTATGGTTTTGGGGGATTTCTTCTGTTTTTTATGGTTTTCTTCTGTTTTTGGAGTGATCGCGTTCTTTTTTGGGGTGTTTTTGACGTGTTTTGGGGTCTCCGTTGGGTTTTGTTGGGTTTTCCATGGTCATCATGGTGGAAAAGTTTAGATTGTGGGTTTTGGAGAACTTCAGGTAGGTTTAGGGGGACTTTTGTGTTGGATCTATGGTATTTGGGGTTTTCTTCTGTTTTTTTGGGGGTGATTCTGTTCTTTTTTGGGGTGTTTTTGTCGTGTTTTGGGGTCTCTGATGGGGTTTGTTGGGTTTTCCGTTGTCATCGTGGTGAAAAAGTGTAGATTGTGGGTTTTGGAGAACTTCAGGTAGGTTTAGGTGGATTTTTGGGGTGGATTCATGGTATATGGGGTTTTCTTCTGTTTTTTGTGGTGATGCAGTTCTTTCTTGGGGTGTTTTTGACGTATTCTGTGGTCTCCATTGGGTTTCGTTGGGTTTTCGGTGGTCATCATGGTGGAAAATTGTAGATTGTGGGTTTTGGAGAACATCAGGTAGGTTTAGGGGACTTTTGGGGTGGATTCAATGTTTTTGGGCTTTTCTTCTGTTTTTTTTTGGGGTGATGCAGTTCTTTTTTGGCCTGTTTTTGACGTGTTTTGGGGTCTCCATTTGGTTTTAGTTGGGTTCTTGTTGGTCATCATGGTGGAAAAGTGTAAATTGTTGGTTTTTGGAGAAAATCAGGTAGGTTTAGGGGGACTTTTGGGGCAGAGTCATGTTTTTTGGGGTTTCCTTCTGTTTCTTGGGTGGTCCCGTTCTTTTTTGGGAAATTTTTGAGGTGTCTGGGGTTCTCCGTTGGGTTTTGTTGCGTTCTCGTTGGTCATCATGGTGTAAAATTGTAAATTGTGTGTTTTGGAGAACATCAGGTAGGTCTAGGGTTGTTTTAGGGTGGATCTATGGTATTTGGGCTTTTCTTTCTTTTTTTGGGGTGATCCTGTTCTTTTTTGGGGTGAATCTATGGTTTTGGGGGATTTCTTCTGTTTTTTATGGTTTTCCTCTGTTTTTTTGGGGGTGATGCAGTTCTTTTTTGGGGTGTTTTTGACGTGTTTTGTGGTCTCCGTTGGGTTTTGTTGGGTTTTCCGTGGTCATCATGGAGGAACAGGTTAAATTGTGGGTTTTGGAGAACATCAGATAATTTTAGGGTGGTTTTTGGGTGGATCCATTGTTTTGGGGGATTTTCTTTCGTTTTTGGAAGTGATCCCATTATTTTTTGGGGTGTTTTTGACGTGTTGTGGGGTCTCCGTTGGGTTTCGTTGGGTTTTCCGTGTTCATGGTGGTGGAAAAGTGTAGATTGTGGGTTTTGGAGAACTTCAGGTAGGTTTAGAGTACTTTTGGGGTGGATTCATTGTATTTGGGCTTTTCTTCTGTTTTTTGGGTGATGCAGTTCTTTTTTGGGGTGTTTTTGACGTGTTTTGTGGTGTCCGTTATGTTTTGCTGGGTTTTCCATTGTCATGGTAGTGGAAAAGTGAAGGTTGTGGGTTTTGGAGAACAACAGGTAGGTTTAGGGGGACTTTTGGGGCAGAGTCATGTGTTTTGGGGTTTCCTTCTGTTTCTTGGGGTGGTCCCGTTCTTTTTTGGGAAATTTTTGAGGTGTTTGTGGTTCTCCGTTGTGTTTTGTTGCGTTCTCTTTGGTCATCATGGTGTAAAATTGTAAATTGTGGGTTTTGGAGAACATCAGGTAGGTTTAGAGTGGTTTTGGGGTGGATCCATGGTTTTGGGGGATTTTCTTCCAGTTTTTGTGGTGATGCCTTTCTTGTTTGGGGTGATTTTGACGTGTTTTGGGGTGTCCGTTGTGTTTCGTTGAGTTTTCTGTGGTCATGGTGTTGGAAAATTGTAAATTGCGGGTTTTGGAGAACTTCAGGTAGGTTTACGGTGTTTTTGGGGTGGATCTATGGTATTTGGGGATTTTCTTCCAGTTTTGGGTGTGATCCCGTTCTTTTTTGGGGTGTTTTTGACGTGTTTTGGGGTCTCCGTTGGGATTTAGTTGGCTTCTCGTTGGTCATCATGGTGGAAAATGGTAAATTGTGGGTTTTGGAGAACAACAGGTAGGTTTAGGGGGATTTTTGGTGTGGATCTATGGCTTTTGGGGTTTTCTTTCTTTTTGGGGTTGAACCAGTTCTTTTTTGGGGTGTTTTTGACGTTTTTGTGTTCTCCGTTGGATTCTGTTGGGTTCTCGTTGGTCGTTAAGGTAAATGGGTGTGGATTGTGGGTTTTGAAGAAGATCAAGTGAGTTTAGGTTGGTTTTGGGAGGAAATTCATAGTTTTGTTTTTTTTTTTTCTTATGATCCATTTATTTTGGGGTGGTTTTGACATGTTTTGGGGTTTTGTTGGGTTTCCATTGGGTTTTCTGGTGGTTGGGAGTGGATTGTACATTTAGGAGAACATGAGGTAGGTTTAAGGGTTATTTGGGGGTTAAATCACGTTTTTTCTTCTGATCCTGTTCGCTTTTGTGGTGTTTTTGAGGTGTTTTGGTGTTTCCGTTGCGTTTCATTGAGTTCCAAATGGGTTTTCTGGTGGTTGAGAGTTGACTTTGGTATTTGGAGAACATCAGGTAGGTTTAGGGGGACTTTTGGGGTGGATCTATGGCTTTTGGGGTTTTCTTTCATATTTTGTGTTGATCCCGTTCTTTTTTGGGGTGTTTTTGACGTGTTTTGTGGTCTCCGTTGGGTTTCATTGGGTTTTCCGTGGTCATCATGGCGGAACAGGTTAAATTGTGGGTTTTGGAGAACATCAGATAATTTTAGGGTGGTTTTTGGGTGGATCCATTGTTTTGGGGGATTTTCTTTCGTTTTTGGAAGTGATCCCATTATTTTTTGGGGTGTTTTTGACGTGTTGTGGGGTCTCCGTTGGGTTTCGTTGGGTTTTCCGTGGTCATCATGTTGGAAAAGTGTAAATTGTGGGTTTTGGAGAACTTCAGGTAGGTTTAGGGGACTTTTGGGGTGGATTCATGGTATTTGGACTTTTCTTTTTTTTGGGGGTGATGCAGTTCCTTTTTTAGGGTGTTTTTGACATGTTTTGAGGTCTCCGTTTGGTTTTAGTTGGGTTCTTGTTGGTCATCATGGTGGAAAAGTGTAAATTGTGGATTTTTGGAGAGCATCAGGTAGGTTTAGGGGGACTTTTGGGGCAGAGTCATGTTTTTTGGGGTTTCCTTCTGTTTCTTGGGGTGGTCCCGTTCTTTTTTGGGAAATTTTTGAGGTGTTTGGGGTTCTCCGTTGTGTTTTTTTGTGTTCTCGTTGGTCATCATGGTGTAAAATTTTAAATTGTGTGTTTTGGAGAATATCAGGTAGGTTTAGGGTTGTTTTGGGGTGGATCTATGGTATTTGGGCTTTTCTTTCTTTTTTTGGGGTGATCCTGTTCTTTTTTGGGGTGAATCTATGGTTTTGGGGGATTTCTTCTGTTTTTTATGGTTTTCTTCTGTTTTTGGAGTGATCGCGTTCTTTTTTGGGGTGTTTTTGACGTGTTTTGGGGTCTCCGTTGGGTTTTGTTGGGTTTTCCATGGTCATCATGGTGGAAAAGTTTAGATTGTGGGTTTTGGAGAACTTCAGGTAGGTTTAGGGGGACTTTTGTGTTGGATCTATGGTATTTGGGGTTTTCTTCTGTTTTTTTGGGGGTGATTCTGTTCTTTTTTGGGGTGTTTTTGTCGTGTTTTGGGGTCTCTGATGGGGTTTGTTGGGTTTTCCGTTGTCATCGTGGTGAAAAAGTGTAGATTGTGGGTTTTGGAGAACTTCAGGTAGGTTTAGGTGGATTTTTGGGGTGGATTCATGGTATATGGGGTTTTCTTCTGTTTTTTGTGGTGATGCAGTTCTTTCTTGGGGTGTTTTTGACGTATTCTGTGGTCTCCATTGGGTTTCGTTGGGTTTTCGGTGGTCATCATGGTGGAAAATTGTAGATTGTGGGTTTTGGAGAACATCAGGTAGGTTTAGGGGACTTTTGGGGTGGATTCAATGTTTTTGGGCTTTTCTTCTGTTTTTTTTTTTGGGTGATGCAGTTCTTTTTTGGCCTGTTTTTGACGTGTTTTGGGGTCTCCGTTTGGTTTTAGTTGGGTTCTTGTTGGTCATCATGGTGGAAAAGTGTAAATTGTTGGTTTTTGGAGAAAATCAGGTAGGTTTAGGGGGACTTTTGGGGCAGAGTCATGTTTTTTGGGGTTTCCTTCTGTTTCTTGGGTGGTCCCGTTCTTTTTTGGGAAATTTTTGAGGTGTCTGGGGTTCTCCGTTGTGTTTTGTTGCGTTCTCTTTGGTCATCATGGTGTAAAATTGTAAATTGTGTGTTTTGGAGAACATCAGGTAGGTCTAGGGTTGTTTTAGGGTGGATCTATGGTATTTGGGCTTTTCTTTCTTTTTTTGGGGTGATCCTGTTCTTTTTTGGGGTGAATCTATGGTTTTGGGGGATTTCTTCTGTTTTTTATGGTTTTCCTCTGTTTTTTTGGGGGTGATGCAGTTCTTTTTTGGGGTGTTTTTGACGTGTTTTGTGGTCTCCGTTGGGTTTTGTTGGGTTTTCCGTGGTCATCATGGAGGAACAGGTTAAATTGTGGGTTTTGGAGAACATCAGATAATTTTAGGGTGGTTTTTGGGTGGATCCATTGTTTTGGGGGATTTTCTTTCGTTTTTGGAAGTGATCCCATTATTTTTTGGGGTGTTTTTGACGTGTTGTGGGGTCTCCGTTGGGTTTCGTTGGGTTTTCCGTGTTCATGGTGGTGGAAAAGTGTAGATTGTGGGTTTTGGAGAACTTCAGGTAGGTTTAGAGTACTTTTGGGGTGGATTCATTGTATTTGGGCTTTTCTTCTGTGTTTTGGGTGATGCAGTTCTTTTTTGGGGTGTTTTTGACGTGTTTTGTGGTGTCCGTTATGTTTTGCTGGGTTTTCCATTGTCATGGTAGTGGAAAAGTGAAGGCTGTGGGTTTTGGAGAACAACAGGTAGGTTTAGGGGGACTTTTGGGGCAGAGTCATGTTTTTTGGGGTTTCCTTCTGTTTCTTGGGGTGGTCCCGTTCTTTTTTGGGAAATTTTTGAGGTGTTTGTGGTTCTCCGTTGTGTTTTGTTGCGTTCTCTTTGGTCATCATGGTGTAAAATTGTAAATTGTGGGTTTTGGAGAACATCAGGTAGGTTTAGAGTGGTTTTGGGGTGGATCCATGGTTTTGGGGGATTTTCTTCCAGTTTTTGTGGTGATGCCTTTCTTGTTTGGGGTGATTTTGACGTGTTTTGGGGTGTCCGTTGTGTTTCGTTGAGTTTTCTGTGGTCATGGTGTTGGAAAATTGTAAATTGCGGGTTTTGGAGAACTTCAGGTAGGTTTACGGTGTTTTTGGGGTGGATCTATGGTATTTGGGGATTTTCTTCCAGTTTTGGGTGTGATCCCGTTCTTTTTTGGAGTGTTTTTGACGTGTTTTGGGGTCTCCGTTGGGATTTAGTTGGCTTCTCGTTGGTCATCATGGTGGAAAATGGTAAATTGTGGGTTTTGGAGAACAACAGGTAGGTTTAGGGGGATTTTTGGTGTGGATCTATGGCTTTTGGGGTTTTCTTTCTTTTTGGGGTTGAACCAGTTCTTTTTTGGGGTGTTTTTGACGTTTTTGTGTTCTCCGTTGGATTCTGTTGGGTTCTCGTTGGTCGTTAAGGTAAATGGGTGTGGATTGTGGGTTTTGAAGAAGATCAAGTGAGTTTAGGTTGGTTTTGGGAGGAAATTCATAGTTTTGTTTTTTTTTTTTTTTCTTATGATCCATTTATTTTGGGGTGGTTTTGACATGTTTTGGGGTTTTGTTGGGTTTCCATTGGGTTTTCTGGTGGTTGGGAGTGGATTGTACATTTAGGAGAACATGAGGTAGGTTTAAGGGTTATTTGGGGGTTAAATCACGTTTTTTCTTCTGATCCTGTTCGCTTTTGTGGTGTTTTTGAGGTGTTTTGGTGTTTCCGTTGCGTTTCATTGAGTTCCTAATGGGTTTTCTGGTGGTTGAGAGTGGACTTTGGTATTTGGAGAACATCAGGTAGGTTTAGGGGGACTTTTGGGGTGGATCTATGGCTTTTGGGGTTTTCTTTCATATTTTGTGTTGATCCCGTTCTTTTTTGGGGTGTTTTTGACGTGTTTTGTGGTCTCCGTTGGGTTTCGTTGGGTTTTCCGTGGTCATCATGGCGGAACAGGTTAAATTGTGGGTTTTGGAGAACATCAGATAATTTTAGGGTGGTTTTTGGGTGGATCCATTGTTTTGGGGGATTTTCTTTCGTTTTTGGAAGTGATCCCATTATTTTTTGGGGTGTTTTTGACGTGTTGTGGGGTCTCCGTTGGGTTTCGTTGGGTTTTCCGTGGTCATCATGTTGGAAAAGTGTAAATTGTGGGTTTTGGAGAACTTCAGGTAGGTTTAGGGGACTTTTGGGGTGGATTCATGGTATTTGGACTTTTCTTTTTTTGGGGGGTGATGCAGTTCCTTTTTTAGGGTGTTTTTGACATGTTTTGAGGTCTCCGTTTGGTTTTAGTTGGGTTCTTGTTGGTCATCATGGTGGAAAAGTGTAAATTGTGGATTTTTGGAGAGCATCAGGTAGGTTTAGGGGGACTTTTGGGGCAGAGTCATGTTTTTTGGGGTTTCCTTCTGTTTCTTGGGGTGGTCCCGTTCTTTTTTGGGAAATTTTTGAGGTGTTTGGGGTTCTCCGTTGTGTTTTTTTGTGTTCTCGTTGG
Source organism: Aythya ferina (assembly GCF_964211825.1). Taxonomy (NCBI): domain Eukaryota; kingdom Metazoa; phylum Chordata; class Aves; order Anseriformes; family Anatidae; genus Aythya; species Aythya ferina. Next base: position 20,701 of record NC_140328.1, read on the forward strand.
TCATCATGGTGTAAAATTTTAAATTGTGTGTTTTGGAGAATATCAGGTAGGTTTAGGGTTGTTTTGGGGTGGATCTATGGTATTTGGGCTTTTCTTTCTTTTTTTGGGGTGATCCTGTTCTTTTTTGGGGTGAATCTATGGTTTTGGGGGATTTCTTCTTTTTTTTATGGTTTTCTTCTGTTTTTGGAGTGATCGCGTTCTTTTTTGGGGGTGTTTTTGACGTGTTTTGGGGTCTCCGTTGGGTTTTGTTGTGTTTTCCATGGTCATCATGGTGGAAAAGTTTAGATTGTGGGTTTTGGAGAACTTCAGGTAGGTTTAGGGGGACTTTTGTGTTGGATCTATGGTATTTGGGGTTTTCTTCTGTTTTTTTGGGGGTGATTCTGTTCTTTTTTGGGGTGTTTTTGTCGTGTTTTGGGGTCTCTGATGGGGTTTGTTGGGTTTTCCGTTGTCATCGTGGTGAAAAAGTGTAGATTGTGGGTTTTGGAGAACTTCAGGTAGGTTTAGGTGGATTTTTGGGGTGGATTCATGGTATATGGGGTTTTCTTCTGTTTTTTGTGGTGATGCAGTTCTTTCTTGGGGTGTTTTTGACGTATTCTGTGGTCTCCATTGGGTTTCGTTGGGTTTTCGGTGGTCATCATGGTGGAAAATTGTAGATTGTGGGTTTTGGAGAACATCAGGTAGGTTTAGGGGACTTTTGGGGTGGATTCAATGTTTTTGGGCTTTTCTTCTGTTTTTTTTTTGGGTGATGCAGTTCTTTTTTGGCCTGTTTTTGACGTGTTTTGGGGTCTCCATTTGGTTTTAGTTGGGTTCTTGTTGGTCATCATGGTGGAAAAGTGTAAATTGTTGGTTTTTGGAGAAAATCAGGTAGGTTTAGGGGGACTTTTGGGGCAGAGTCATGTTTTTTGGGGTTTCCTTCTGTTTCTTGGGTGGTCCCGTTCTTTTTTGGGAAATTTTTGAGGTGTCTGGGGTTCTCCGTTGGGTTTTGTTGCGTTCTCGTTGGTCATCATGGTGTAAAATTGTAAATTGTGTGTTTTGGAGAACATCAGGTAGGTCTAGGGTTGTTTTAGGGTGGATCTATGGTATTTGGGCTTTTCTTTCTTTTTTTGGGGTGATCCTGTTCTTTTTTGGGGTGAATCTATGGTTTTGGGGGATTTCTTCTGTTTTTTATGGTTTTCCTCTGTTTTTTTGGGGGTGATGCAGTTCTTTTTTGGGGTGTTTTTGACGTGTTTTGTGGTCTCCGTTGGGTTTTGTTGGGTTTTCCGTGGTCATCATGGAGGAACAGGTTAAATTGTGGGTTTTGGAGAACATCAGATAATTTTAGGGTGGTTTTTGGGTGGATCCATTGTTTTGGGGGATTTTCTTTCGTTTTTGGAAGTGATCCCATTATTTTTTGGGGTGTTTTTGACGTGTTGTGGGGTCTCCGTTGGGTTTCGTTGGGTTTTCCGTGTTCATGGTGGTGGAAAAGTGTAGATTGTGTGTTTTGGAGAACTTCAGGTAGGTTTAGAGTACTTTTGGGGTGGATTCATTGTATTTGGGCTTTTCTTCTGTTTTTTGGGTGATGCAGTTCTTTTTTGGGGTGTTTTTGACGTGTTTTGTGGTGTCCGTTATGTTTTGCTGGGTTTTCCATTGTCATGGTAGTGGAAAAGTGAAGGCTGTGGGTTTTGGAGAACAACAGGTAGGTTTAGGGGGACTTTTGGGGCAGAGTCATGTTTTTTGGGGTTTCCTTCTGTTTCTTGGGGTGGTCCCGTTCTTTTTTGGGAAATTTTTGAGGTGTTTGTGGTTCTCCGTTGTGTTTTGTTGCGTTCTCTTTGGTCATCATGGTGTAAAATTGTAAATTGTGGGTTTTGGAGAACATCAGGTAGGTTTAGAGTGGTTTTGGGGTGGATCCATGGTTTTGGGGGATTTTCTTCCAGTTTTTGTGGTGATGCCTTTCTTGTTTGGGGTGATTTTGACGTGTTTTGGGGTGTCCGTTGTGTTTCGTTGAGTTTTCTGTGGTCATGGTGTTGGAAAATTGTAAATTGCGGGTTTTGGAGAACTTCAGGTAGGTTTACGGTGTTTTTGGGGTGGATCTATGGTATTTGGGGATTTTCTTCCAGTTTTGGGTGTGATCCCGTTCTTTTTTGGGGTGTTTTTGACGTGTTTTGGGGTCTCCGTTGGGATTTAGTTGGCTTCTCGTTGGTCATCATGGTGGAAAATGGTAAATTGTGGGTTTTGGAGAACAACAGGTAGGTTTAGGGGGATTTTTGGTGTGGATCTATGGCTTTTGGGGTTTTCTTTCTTTTTGGGGTTGAACCAGTTCTTTTTTGGGGTGTTTTTGACGTTTTTGTGTTCTCCGTTGGATTCTGTTGGGTTCTCGTTGGTCGTTAAGGTAAATGGGTGTGGATTGTGGGTTTTGAAGAAGATCAAGTGAGTTTAGGTTGGTTTTGGGAGGAAATTCATAGTTTTGTTTTTTTTTTTTCTTATGATCCATTTATTTTGGGGTGGTTTTGACATGTTTTGGGGTTTTGTTGGGTTTCCATTGGGTTTTCTGGTGGTTGGGAGTGGATTGTACATTTAGGAGAACATGAGGTAGGTTTAAGGGTTATTTGGGGGTTAAATCACGTTTTTTCTTCTGATCCTGTTCGCTTTTGTGGTGTTTTTGAGGTGTTTTGGTGTTTCCGTTGCGTTTCATTGAGTTCCTAATGGGTTTTCTGGTGGTTGAGAGTGGACTTTGGTATTTGGAGAACATCAGGTAGGTTTAGGGGGACTTTTGGGGTGGATCTATGGCTTTTGGGGTTTTCTTTCATATTTTGTGTTGATCCCGTTCTTTTTTGGGGTGTTTTTGACGTGTTTTGTGGTCTCCGTTAGGTTTCGTTGGGTTTTCCGTGGTCATCATGTTGGAAAAGTGTAAATTGTGGGTTTTGGAGAACTTCAGGTAGGTTTAGGGGACTTTTGGGGTGGATTCATGGTATTTGGACTTTTCTTTTTTTTGGGGGTGATGCAGTTCCTTTTTTAGGGTGTTTTTGACATGTTTTGAGGTCTCCGTTTGGTTTTAGTTGGGTTCTTGTTGGTCATCATGGTGGAAAAGTGTAAATTGTGGATTTTTGGAGAGCATCAGGTAGGTTTAGGGGGACTTTTGGGGCAGAGTCATGTTTTTTGGGGTTTCCTTCTGTTTCTTGGGGTGGTCCCGTTCTTTTTTGGGAAATTTTTGAGGTGTTTGGGGTTCTCCGTTGTGTTTTGTTGCGTTCTCTTTGGTCATCATGGTGTAAAATTTTAAATTGTGTGTTTTGGAGAATATCAGGTAGGTTTAGGGTTGTTTTGGGGTGGATCTATGGTATTTGGGCTTTTCTTTCTTTTTTTTGGGTGATCCTGTTCTTTTTTGGGGTGAATCTATGGTTTTGGGGGATTTCTTCTTTTTTTTATGGTTTTCTTCTGTTTTTGGAGTGATCGCGTTCTTTTTTGGGGGTGTTTTTGACGTGTTTTGGGGTCTCCGTTGGGTTTTGTTGGGTTTTCCATGGTCATCATGGTGGAAAAGTTTAGATTGTGGGTTTTGGAGAACTTCAGGTAGGTTTAGGGGGACTTTTGTGTTGGATCTATGGTATTTGGGCTTTTCTTCTGTTTTTTTGGGGGTGATTCTGTTCTTTTTTGGGGTGTTTTTGTCGTGTTTTGGGGTCTCTGATGGGGTTTGTTGGGTTTTCCGTTGTCATCGTGGTGAAAAAGTGTAGATTGTGGGTTTTGGAGAACTTCAGGTAGGTTTAGGTGGATTTTTGGGGTGGATTCATGGTATATGGGGTTTTCTTCTGTTTTTTGTGGTGATGCAGTTCTTTCTTGGGGTGTTTTTGACGTATTCTGTGGTCTCCATTGGGTTTCGTTGGGTTTTCGGTGGTCATCATGGTGGAAAATTGTAGATTGTGGGTTTTGGAGAACATCAGGTAGGTTTAGGGGACTTTTGGGGTGGATTCAATGTTTTTGGGCTTTTCTTCTGGTTTTTTTTTTGGGTGATGCAGTTCTTTTTTGGCCTGTTTTTGACGTGTTTTGGGGTCTCCGTTTGGTTTTAGTTGGGTTCTTGTTGGTCATCATGGTGGAAAAGTGTAAATTGTTGGTTTTTGGAGAAAATCAGGTAGGTTTAGGGGGACTTTTGGGGCAGAGTCATGTTTTTTGGGGTTTCCTTCTGTTTCTTGGGTGGTCCCGTTCTTTTTTGGGAAATTTTTGAGGTGTCTGGGGTTCTCCGTTGGGTTTTGTTGCGTTCTCGTTGGTCATCATGGTGTAAAATTGTAAATTGTGAGTTTTGGAGAACATCAGGTAGGTTTAGGGTGGTTTTGGGGTGGATCTATTGTATTTGGGATTTTCTTCTAGTTTTGGGGGTGATTCTGTTCTTGTTTGGTGTGTTTTTGACGTGTTTTGGGGTCTCTGATGGGTTTCGTTGGGTTTTCCTTATTCATTATGGTGGAAAAGTGTAGATTGTGGGTTTTGGAGAACTTCAGGTAGGTTTAGGGGGACTTTTGGGGTGGATCTATGGCGTTTGGGGTTTTCTTCTGTTTTTGGGGTGATGCAGTACTTTTTGGGGTGTTTTTGACGTGTTTTGAGGTCTCCATTGGGTTTCGTTGGGTTTTCGGTGGTCATCATGGTGGAAAATGGTAAATTGTGGGTTTTGGAGAACAACAGGTAGGTTTAGGGGGATTTTTGGTGTGGATCTATGGCTTTTGGAGTTTTCTTTCTTTTTGGGGTTGAACCAGTTCTTTTTTGGGGTGTTTTTGACGTTTTTGTGTTCTCCGTTGGATTCTGTTGGGTTCTCGTTGGTCGTTAAGGTAAATGGGTGTGGATTGTGGGTTTTGAAGAAGATCAAGTGAGTTTAGGTTGGTTTTGGGAGGAAATTCATAGTTTTGTTTTTTTTTTTTTTCTTATGATCCATTTATTTTGGGGTGGTTTTGACATGTTTTGGGGTTTTGTTGGGTTTCCATTGGGTTTTCTGGTGGTTGGGAGTGGATTGTACATTTAGGAGAACATGAGGTAGGTTTAAGGGTTATTTGGGGGTTAAATCACGTTTTTTCTTCTGATCCTGTTCGCTTTTGTGGTGTTTTTGAGGTGTTTTGGTGTTTCCGTTGCGTTTCATTGAGTTCCTAATGGGTTTTCTGGTGGTTGAGAGTGGACTTTGGTATTTGGAGAACATCAGGTAGGTTTAGGGGGACTTTTGGGGTGGATCTATGGCTTTTGGGGTTTTCTTTCATATTTTGTGTTGATCCCGTTCTTTTTTGGGGTGTTTTTGACGTGTTTTGTGGTCTCCGTTGGGTTTCGTTGGGTTTTCCGTGGTCATCATGGAGGAACAGGTTAAATTGTGGGTTTTGGAGAACATCAGATAATTTTAGGGTGGTTTTTGGGTGGATCCATTGTTTTGGGGGATTTTCTTTCGTTTTTGGAAGTGATCCCATTATTTTTTGGGGTGTTTTTGACGTGTTGTGGGGTCTCCGTTGGGTTTCGTTGGGTTTTCCGTGGTCATCATGTTGGAAAAGTGTAAATTGTGGGTTTTGGAGAACTTCAGGTAGGTTTAGGGGACTTTTGGGGTGGATTCATGGTATTTGGACTTTTCTTTTTTTTGGGGGTGATGCAGTTCCTTTTTTAGGGTGTTTTTGACATGTTTTGAGGTCTCCGTTTGGTTTTAGTTGGGTTCTTGTTGGTCATCATGGTGGAAAAGTGTAAATTGTGGATTTTTGGAGAGCATCAGGTAGGTTTAGGGGGACTTTTGGGGCAGAGTCATGTTTTTTGGGGTTTCCTTCTGTTTCTTGGGGTGGTCCCGTTCTTTTTTGGGAAATTTTTGAGGTGTTTGGGGTTCTCCGTTGTGTTTTTTTGTGTTCTCGTTGGTCATCATGGTGTAAAATTTTAAATTGTGTGTTTTGGAGAATATCAGGTAGGTTTAGGGTTGTTTTGGGGTGGATCTATGGTATTTGGGCTTTTCTTTCTTTTTTTGGGGTGATCCTGTTCTTTTTTGGGGTGAATCTATGGTTTTGGGGGATTTCTTCTGTTTTTTATGGTTTTCTTCTGTTTTTGGAGTGATCGCGTTCTTTTTTGGGGTGTTTTTGACGTGTTTTGGGGTCTCCGTTGGGTTTTGTTGTGTTTTCCATGGTCATCATGGTGGAAAAGTTTAGATTGTGGGTTTTGGAGAACTTCAGGTAGGTTTAGGGGGACTTTTGTGTTGGATCTATGGTATTTGGGGTTTTCTTCTGTTTTTTTGGGGGTGATTCTGTTCTTTTTTGGGGTGTTTTTGTCATGTTTTGGGGTCTCTGATGGGGTTTGTTGGGTTTTCCGTTGTCATCGTGGTGAAAAAGTGTAGATTGTGGGTTTTGGAGAACTTCAGGTAGGTTTAGGTGGATTTTTGGGGTGGATTCATGGTATATGGGGTTTTCTTCTGTTTTTTGTGGTGATGCAGTTCTTTCTTGGGGTGTTTTTGACGTATTCTGTGGTCTCCATTGGGTTTCGTTGGGTTTTCGGTGGTCATCATGGTGGAAAATTGTAGATTGTGGGTTTTGGAGAACATCAGGTAGGTTTAGGGGACTTTTGGGGTGGATTCAATGTTTTTGGGCTTTTCTTCTGTTTTTTTTTTGGGTGATGCAGTTCTTTTTTGGCCTGTTTTTGACGTGTTTTGGGGTCTCCATTTGGTTTTAGTTGGGTTCTTGTTGGTCATCATGGTGGAAAAGTGTAAATTGTTGGTTTTTGGAGAAAATCAGGTAGGTTTAGGGGGACTTTTGGGGCAGAGTCATGTTTTTTGGGGTTTCCTTCTGTTTCTTGGGTGGTCCCGTTCTTTTTTGGGAAATTTTTGAGGTGTCTGGGGTTCTCCGTTGGGTTTTGTTGCGTTCTCGTTGGTCATCATGGTGTAAAATTGTAAATTGTGTGTTTTGGAGAACATCAGGTAGGTCTAGGGTTGTTTTAGGGTGGATCTATGGTATTTGGGCTTTTCTTTCTTTTTTTGGGGTGATCCTGTTCTTTTTTGGGGTGAATCTATGGTTTTGGGGGATTTCTTCTGTTTTTTATGGTTTTCCTCTGTTTTTTTGGGGGTGATGCAGTTCTTTTTTGGGGTGTTTTTGACGTGTTTTGTGGTCTCCGTTGGGTTTTGTTGGGTTTTCCGTGGTCATCATGGAGGAACAGGTTAAATTGTGGGTTTTGGAGAACATCAGATAATTTTAGGGTGGTTTTTGGGTGGATCCATTGTTTTGGGGGATTTTCTTTCGTTTTTGGAAGTGATCCCATTATTTTTTGGGGTGTTTTTGACGTGTTGTGGGGTCTCCGTTGGGTTTCGTTGGGTTTTCCGTGTTCATGGTGGTGGAAAAGTGTAGATTGTGGGTTTTGGAGAACTTCAGGTAGGTTTAGAGTACTTTTGGGGTGGATTCATTGTATTTGGGCTTTTCTTCTGTTTTTTGGGTGATGCAGTTCTTTTTTGGGGTGTTTTTGACGTGTTTTGGGGTCTCCGTTGGGATTTAGTTGGCTTCTCGTTGGTCATCATGGTGGAAAATGGTAAATTGTGGGTTTTGGAGAACAACAGGTAGGTTTAGGGGGATTTTTGGTGTGGATCTATGGCTTTTGGGGTTTTCTTTCTTTTTGGGGTTGAACCAGTTCTTTTTTGGGGTGTTTTTGACGTTTTTGTGTTCTCCGTTGGATTCTGTTGGGTTCTCGTTGGTCGTTAAGGTAAATGGGTGTGGATTGTGGGTTTTGAAGAAGATCAAGTGAGTTTAGGTTGGTTTTGGGAGGAAATTCATAGTTTTGTTTTTTTTTTTTTTCTTATGATCCATTTATTTTGGGGTGGTTTTGACATGTTTTGGGGTTTTGTTGGGTTTCCATTGGGTTTTCTGGTGGTTGGGAGTGGATTGTACATTTAGGAGAACATGAGGTAGGTTTAAGGGTTATTTGGGGGTTAAATCACGTTTTTTCTTCTGATCCTGTTCGCTTTTGTGGTGTTTTTGAGGTGTTTTGGTGTTTCCGTTGCGTTTCATTGAGTTCCTAATGGGTTTTCTGGTGGTTGAGAGTGGACTTTGGTATTTGGAGAACATCAGGTAGGTTTAGGGGGACTTTTGGGGTGGATCTATGGCTTTTGGGGTTTTCTTTCATATTTTGTGTTGATCCCGTTCTTTTTTGGGGTGTTTTTGACGTGTTTTGTGGTCTCCGTTGGGTTTCGTTGGGTTTTCCGTGGTCATCATGGCGGAACAGGTTAAATTGTGGGTTTTGGAGAACATCAGATAATTTTAGGGTGGTTTTTGGGTGGATCCATTGTTTTGGGGGATTTTCTTTCGTTTTTGGAAGTGATCCCATTATTTTTTGGGGTGTTTTTGACGTGTTGTGGGGTCTCCGTTGGGTTTCGTTGGGTTTTCCGTGGTCATCATGTTGGAAAAGTGTAAATTGTGGGTTTTGGAGAACTTCAGGTAGGTTTAGGGGACTTTTGGGGTGGATTCATGGTATTTGGACTTTTCTTTTTTTTGGGGGTGATGCAGTTCCTTTTTTAGGGTGTTTTTGACATGTTTTGAGGTCTCCGTTTGGTTTTAGTTGGGTTCTTGTTGGTCATCATGGTGGAAAAGTGTAAATTGTGGATTTTTGGAGAGCATCAGGTAGGTTTAGGGGGACTTTTGGGGCAGAGTCATGTTTTTTGGGGTTTCCTTCTGTTTCTTGGGGTGGTCCCGTTCTTTTTTGGGAAATTTTTGAGGTGTTTGGGGTTCTCCGTTGTGTTTTTTTGTGTTCTCGTTGGTCATCATGGTGTAAAATTTTAAATTGTGTGTTTTGGAGAATATCAGGTAGGTTTAGGGTTGTTTTGGGGTGGATCTATGGTATTTGGGCTTTTCTTTCTTTTTTTGGGGTGATCCTGTTCTTTTTTGGGGTGAATCTATGGTTTTGGGGGATTTCTTCTGTTTTTTATGGTTTTCTTCTGTTTTTGGAGTGATCGCGTTCTTTTTTGGGGTGTTTTTGACGTGTTTTGGGGTCTCCGTTGGGTTTTGTTGGGTTTTCCATGGTCATCATGGTGGAAAAGTTTAGATTGTGGGTTTTGGAGAACTTCAGGTAGGTTTAGGGGGACTTTTGTGTTGGATCTATGGTATTTGGGGTTTTCTTCTGTTTTTTTGGGGGTGATTCTGTTCTTTTTTGGGGTGTTTTTGTCGTGTTTTGGGGTCTCTGATGGGGTTTGTTGGGTTTTCCGTTGTCATCGTGGTGAAAAAGTGTAGATTGTGGGTTTTGGAGAACTTCAGGTAGGTTTAGGTGGATTTTTGGGGTGGATTCATGGTATATGGGGTTTTCTTCTGTTTTTTGTGGTGATGCAGTTCTTTCTTGGGGTGTTTTTGACGTATTCTGTGGTCTCCATTGGGTTTCGTTGGGTTTTCGGTGGTCATCATGGTGGAAAATTGTAGATTGTGGGTTTTGGAGAACATCAGGTAGGTTTAGGGGACTTTTGGGGTGGATTCAATGTTTTTGGGCTTTTCTTCTGTTTTTTTTTTTGGGTGATGCAGTTCTTTTTTGGCCTGTTTTTGACGTGTTTTGGGGTCTCCGTTTGGTTTTAGTTGGGTTCTTGTTGGTCATCATGGTGGAAAAGTGTAAATTGTTGGTTTTTGGAGAAAATCAGGTAGGTTTAGGGGGACTTTTGGGGCAGAGTCATGTTTTTTGGGGTTTCCTTCTGTTTCTTGGGTGGTCCCGTTCTTTTTTGGGAAATTTTTGAGGTGTCTGGGGTTCTCCGTTGTGTTTTGTTGCGTTCTCTTTGGTCATCATGGTGTAAAATTGTAAATTGTGTGTTTTGGAGAACATCAGGTAGGTCTAGGGTTGTTTTAGGGTGGATCTATGGTATTTGGGCTTTTCTTTCTTTTTTTGGGGTGATCCTGTTCTTTTTTGGGGTGAATCTATGGTTTTGGGGGATTTCTTCTGTTTTTTATGGTTTTCCTCTGTTTTTTGGGGGGTGATGCAGTTCTTTTTTGGGGTGTTTTTGACGTGTTTTGTGGTCTCCGTTGGGTTTCGTTGGGTTTTCCGTGGTCATCATGGAGGAACAGGTTAAATTGTGGGTTTTGGAGAACATCAGATAATTTTAGGGTGGTTTTTGGGTGGATCCATTGTTTTGGGGGATTTTCTTTCGTTTTTGGAAGTGATCCCATTATTTTTTGGGGTGTTTTTGACGTGTTGTGGGGTCTCCGTTGGGTTTCGTTGGGTTTTCCGTGTTCATGGTGGTGGAAAAGTGTAGATTGTGTGTTTTGGAGAACTTCAGGTAGGTTTAGAGTACTTTTGGGGTGGATTCATTGTATTTGGGCTTTTCTTCTGTTTTTTGGGTGATGCAGTTCTTTTTTGGGGTGTTTTTGACGTGTTTTGTGGTGTCCGTTATGTTTTGCTGGGTTTTCCATTGTCATGGTAGTGGAAAAGTGAAGGCTGTGGGTTTTGGAGAACAACAGGTAGGTTTAGGGGGACTTTTGGGGCAGAGTCATGTTTTTTGGGGTTTCCTTCTGTTTCTTGGGGTGGTCCCGTTCTTTTTTGGGAAATTTTTGAGGTGTTTGTGGTTCTCCGTTGTGTTTTGTTGCGTTCTCTTTGGTCATCATGGTGTAAAATTGTAAATTGTGGGTTTTGGAGAACATCAGGTAGGTTTAGAGTGGTTTTGGGGTGGATCCATGGTTTTGGGGGATTTTCTTCCAGTTTTTGTGGTGATGCCTTTCTTGTTTGGGGTGATTTTGACGTGTTTTGGGGTGTCCGTTGTGTTTCGTTGAGTTTTCTGTGGTCATGGTGTTGGAAAATTGTAAATTGCGGGTTTTGGAGAACTTCAGGTAGGTTTACGGTGTTTTTGGGGTGGATCTATGGTATTTGGGGATTTTCTTCCAGTTTTGGGTGTGATCCCGTTCTTTTTTGGAGTGTTTTTGACGTGTTTTGGGGTCTCCGTTGGGATTTAGTTGGCTTCTCGTTGGTCATCATGGTGGAAAATGGTAAATTGTGGGTTTTGGAGAACAACAGGTAGGTTTAGGGGGATTTTTGGTGTGGATCTATGGCTTTTGGGGTTTTCTTTCTTTTTGGGGTTGAACCTGTTCTTTTTTGGGGTGTTTTTGACGTTTTTGTGTTCTCCGTTGGATTCTGTTGGGTTCTCGTTGGTCGTTAAGGTAAATGGGTGTGGATTGTGGGTTTTGAAGAAGATCAAGTGAGTTTAGGTTGGTTTTGGGAGGAAATTCATAGTTTTGGTTTTTTTTTTTTCTTATGATCCATTTATTTTGGGGTGGTTTTGACATGTTTTGGGGTTTTGTTGGGTTTCCATTGGGTTTTCTGGTGGTTGGGAGTGGATTGTACATTTAGGAGAACATGAGGTAGGTTTAAGGGTTATTTGGGGGTTAAATCACGTTTTTTCTTCTGATCCTGTTCGCTTTTGTGGTGTTTTTGAGGTGTTTTGGTGTTTCCGTTGCGTTTCATTGAGTTCCTAATGGGTTTTCTGGTGGTTGAGAGTGGACTTTGGTATTTGGAGAACATCAGGTAGGTTTAGGGGGACTTTTGGGGTGGATCTATGGCTTTTGGGGTTTTCTTTCATATTTTGTGTTGATCCCGTTCTTTTTTGGGGTGTTTTTGACGTGTTTTGTGGTCTCCGTTGGGTTTCGTTGGGTTTTCCGTGGTCATCATGGCGGAACAGGTTAAATTGTGGGTTTTGGAGAACATCAGATAATTTTAGGGTGGTTTTTGGGTGGATCCATTGTTTTGGGGGATTTTCTTTCGTTTTTGGAAGTGATCCCATTATTTTTTGGGGTGTTTTTGACGTGTTGTGGGGTCTCCGTTGGGTTTCGTTGGGTTTTCCGTGTTCATGGTGGTGGAAAAGTGTAAATTGTGGGTTTTGGAGAACTTCAGGTAGGTTTAGAGTACTTTTGGGGTGGATTCATTGTATTTGGGCTTTTCTTCTGTTTTTTGGGTGATGCAGTTCCTTTTTTAGGGTGTTTTTGACATGTTTTGAGGTCTCCGTTTGGTTTTAGTTGGGTTCTTGTTGGTCATCATGGTGGAAAAGTGTAAATTGTGGATTTTTGGAGAGCATCAGGTAGGTTTAGGGGGACTTTTGGGGCAGAGTCATGTTTTTTGGGGTTTCCTTCTGTTTCTTGGGGTGGTCCCGTTCTTTTTTGGGAAATTTTTGAGGTGTTTGGGGTTCTCCGTTGTGTTTTTTTGTGTTCTCGTTGGTCATCATGGTGTAAAATTTTAAATTGTGTGTTTTGGAGAATATCAGGTAGGTTTAGGGTTGTTTTGGGGTGGATCTATGGTATTTGGGCTTTTCTTTCTTTTTTTTGGGTGATCCTGTTCTTTTTTGGGGTGAATCTATGGTTTTGGGGGATTTCTTCTTTTTTTTATGGTTTTCTTCTGTTTTTGGAGTGATCGCGTTCTTTTTTGGGGGTGTTTTTGACGTGTTTTGGGGTCTCCGTTGGGTTTTGTTGGGTTTTCCATGGTCATCATGGTGGAAAAGTTTAGATTGTGGGTTTTGGAGAACTTCAGGTAGGTTTAGGGGGACTTTTGTGTTGGATCTATGGTATTTGGGGTTTTCTTCTGTTTTTTTGGGGGTGATTCTGTTCTTTTTTGGGGTGTTTTTGTCGTGTTTTGGGGTCTCTGATGGGGTTTGTTGGGTTTTCCGTTGTCATCGTGGTGAAAAAGTGTAGATTGTGGGTTTTGGAGAACTTCAGGTAGGTTTAGGTGGATTTTTGGGGTGGATTCATGGTATATGGGGTTTTCTTCTGTTTTTTGTGGTGATGCAGTTCTTTCTTGGGGTGTTTTTGACGTATTCTGTGGTCTCCATTGGGTTTCGTTGGGTTTTCGGTGGTCATCATGGTGGAAAATTGTAGATTGTGGGTTTTGGAGAACATCAGGTAGGTTTAGGGGACTTTTGGGGTGGATTCAATGTTTTTGGGCTTTTCTTCTGTTTTTTTTTTGGGTGATGCAGTTCTTTTTTGGCCTGTTTTTGACGTGTTTTGGGGTCTCCGTTTGGTTTTAGTTGGGTTCTTGTTGGTCATCATGGTGGAAAAGTGTAAATTGTTGGTTTTTGGAGAAAATCAGGTAGGTTTAGGGGGACTTTTGGGGCAGAGTCATGTTTTTTGGGGTTTCCTTCTGTTTCTTGGGTGGTCCCGTTCTTTTTTGGGAAATTTTTGAGGTGTCTGGGGTTCTCCGTTGTGTTTTGTTGCGTTCTCGTTGGTCATCATGGTGTAAAATTGTAAATTGTGTGTTTTGGAGAACATCAGGTAGGTCTAGGGTTGTTTTAGGGTGGATCTATGGTATTTGGGCTTTTCTTTCTTTTTTTGGGGTGATCCTGTTCTTTTTTGGGGTGAATCTATGGTTTTGGGGGATTTCTTCTGTTTTTTATGGTTTTCCTCTGTTTTTTGGGGGGTGATGCAGTTCTTTTTTGGGGTGTTTTTGACGTGTTTTGTGGTCTCCGTTGGGTTTCGTTGGGTTTTCCGTGGTCATCATGGAGGAACAGGTTAAATTGTGGGTTTTGGAGAACATCAGATAATTTTAGGGTGGTTTTTGGGTGGATCCATTGTTTTGGGGGATTTTCTTTCGTTTTTGGAAGTGATCCCATTATTTTTTGGGGTGTTTTTGATGTGTTGTGGGGTCTCCGTTGGGTTTCGTTGGGTTTTCCGTGTTCATGGTGGTGGAAAAGTGTAGATTGTGTGTTTTGGAGAACTTCAGGTAGGTTTAGAGTACTTTTGGGGTGGATTCATTGTATTTGGGCTTTTCTTCTGTTTTTTGGGTGATGCAGTTCTTTTTTGGGGTGTTTTTGACGTGTTTTGTGGTGTCCGTTATGTTTTGCTGGGTTTTCCATTGTCATGGTAGTGGAAAAGTGAAGGTTGTGGGTTTTGGAGAACAACAGGTAGGTTTAGGGGGACTTTTGGGGCAGAGTCATGTTTTTTGGGGTTTCCTTCTGTTTCTTGGGGTGGTCCCGTTCTTTTTTGGGAAATTTTTGAGGTGTTTGTGGTTCTCTGTTGTGTTTTGTTGCGTTCTCTTTGGTCATCATGGTGTAAAATTGTAAATTGTGGGTTTTGGAGAACATCAGGTAGGTTTAGAGTGGTTTTGGGGTGGATCCATGGTTTTGGGGGATTTTCTTCCAGTTTTTGTGGTGATGCCTTTCTTGTTTGGGGTGATTTTGACGTGTTTTGGGGTGTCCGTTGTGTTTCGTTGAGTTTTCTGTGGTCATGGTGTTGGAAAATTGTAAATTGCGGGTTTTGGAGAACTTCAGGTAGGTTTACGGTGTTTTTGGGGTGGATCTATGGTATTTGGGGATTTTCTTCCAGTTTTGGGTGTGATCCCGTTCTTTTTTGGGGTGTTTTTGACGTGTTTTGGGGTCTCCGTTGGGATTTAGTTGGCTTCTCGTTGGTCATCATGGTGGAAAATGGTAAATTGTGGGTTTTGGAGAACAACAGGTAGGTTTAGGGGGATTTTTGGTGTGGATCTATGGCTTTTGGGGTTTTCTTTCTTTTTGGGGTTGAACCTGTTCTTTTTTGGGGTGTTTTTGACGTTTTTGTGTTCTCCGTTGGATTCTGTTGGGTTCTCGTTGGTCGTTAAGGTAAATGGGTGTGGATTGTGGGTTTTGAAGAAGATCAAGTGAGTTTAGGTTGGTTTTGGGAGGAAATTCATAGTTTTGGTTTTTTTTTTTCTTATGATCCATTTATTTTGGGGTGGTTTTGACATGTTTTGGGGTTTTGTTGGGTTTCCATTGGGTTTTCTGGTGGTTGGGAGTGGATTGTACATTTAGGAGAACATGAGGTAGGTTTAAGGGTTATTTGGGGGTTAAATCACGTTTTTTCTTCTGATCCTGTTCGCTTTTGTGGTGTTTTTGAGGTGTTTTGGTGTTTCCGTTGCGTTTCGTTGAGTTCCTAATGGGTTTTCTGGTGGTTGAGAGTGGACTTTGGGATTTGGAGAACATCAGGTAGGTTTAGGGGGACTTTTGTGTTGGATCTATGGTATTTGGGCTTTTCTTCTGTTTTTTTTTTGGGTGATGCAGCTCTTTTTTGGGATATTTTTGATGTGTTTTGGGGTCTCCGTTGGGTTTTGTTGGGTTTTCGGTGGTCATCATGGTGGAAAATTGTAAATTGTGCGTTTTGGAGAACATCAGGTAGGTTTAGGGGGTCTTTTTGGGTGGATTCATGGTATATGGGTCTTCTTCTGTTTTTTTGGGGTGATGCAGTTCTTTTTTGGGGTGTTTTTGACGTGTTTTGTTGTCTCCATTGGGTTTTGTTGGGTTTTCCGTGGTCATCGTGGTGGAAAATTGTAAATTGTGAGTTTTGGAGAACATCAGGTAGGTTTAGGGTTCTTTTGCGGTGGATCTATGGTTTTTGGGGGATTTTCTTTTAGTTTTGGGTGTGATCCTGTTCTTTTCCGTGGTTTTTTTCACGTGTTTTGGGATGTCCGATGGGTTTCGTTGCGTTTTCCATGGTCATCATGTTGGAAAAGTGTAAATTGTGGGTTTTGGAGAACATCGGGTAGGTTAAGGATTGGTTTGGATTGGATCTATGGTATTTGGGGTTTTCTTCTGTTTTCTGGAGGTGTTCCTGTTCTTTTTTGGGGTTTTTATTGACATAGTTTGGGGTCACCGTTTGGTTTCGTTGGTTTTCCTTTGTCATCCTGGTTGAAAATTGTAGATTGTGGGTTTTGGAGAACTTCATGTAGGTTTAGGGGGACTTTTGGGGTGGATCTATGGCTTTTGGGGTTTTCTTTCATATTTTGTGTTGATTCCGTTCTTTTTTGGGGTGTTTTTGATGTGTTTTGTGGTCTCCGTTGGGTTTCGTTGGGTTTTCCGTGGTCATCATGGAGGAACAGGTTAAATTGTGGGTTTTGGAGAACATCAGATAATTTTAGGGTGGTTTTTGGGTGGATCCATTGTTTTGGGGGATTTTCTTTCGTTTTTGGAAGTGATCCCATTATTTTTTGGGGTGTTTTTGACGTGTTGTGGGGTCTCCGTTGGGTTTCGTTGGGTTTTCCGTGGTCATCATGTTGGAAAAGTGTAAATTGTGGGTTTTGGAGAACTTCAGGTAGGTTTAGGGGACTTTTGGGGTGGATTCATTGTATTTGGGCTTTTCTTCTGTTTTTTGGGTGATGCAGTTCCTTTTTTAGGGTGTTTTTGACATGTTTTGAGGTCTCCGTTTGGTTTTAGTTGGGTTCTTGTTGGTCATCATGGTGGAAAAGTGTAAATTGTGGATTTTTGGAGAGCATCAGGTAGGTTTAGGGGGACTTTTGGGGCAGAGTCATGTTTTTTGGGGTTTCCTTCTGTTTCTTGGGGTGGTCCCGTTCTTTTTTGGGAAATTTTTGAGGTGTTTGGGGTTCTCCGTTGTGTTTTTTTGTGTTCTCGTTGGTCATCATGGTGTAAAATTTTAAATTGTGTGTTTTGGAGAATATCAGGTAGGTTTAGGGTTGTTTTGGGGTGGATCTATGGTATTTGGGCTTTTCTTTCTTTTTTTGGGGTGATCCTGTTCTTTTTTGGGGTGAATCTATGGTTTTGGGGGATTTCTTCTTTTTTTTATGGTTTTCTTCTGTTTTTGGAGTGATCGCGTTCTTTTTTGGGGGTGTTTTTGACGTGTTTTGGGGTCTCCGTTGGGTTTTGTTGGGTTTTCCATGGTCATCATGGTGGAAAAGTTTAGATTGTGGGTTTTGGAGAACTTCAGGTAGGTTTAGGGGGACTTTTGTGTTGGATCTATGGTATTTGGGGTTTTCTTCTGTTTTTTTGGGGGTGATTCTGTTCTTTTTTGGGGTGTTTTTGTCGTGTTTTGGGGTCTCTGATGGGGTTTGTTGGGTTTTCCGTTGTCATCGTGGTGAAAAAGTGTAGATTGTGGGTTTTGGAGAACTTCAGGTAGGTTTAGGTGGATTTTTGGGGTGGATTCATGGTATATGGGGTTTTCTTCTGTTTTTTGTGGTGATGCAGTTCTTTCTTGGGGTGTTTTTGACGTATTCTGTGGTCTCCATTGGGTTTCGTTGGGTTTTCGGTGGTCATCATGGTGGAAAATTGTAGATTGTGGGTTTTGGAGAACATCAGGTAGGTTTAGGGGACTTTTGGGGTGGATTCAATGTTTTTGGGCTTTTCTTCTGTTTTTTTTTTGGGTGATGCAGTTCTTTTTTGGCCTGTTTTTGACGTGTTTTGGGGTCTCCGTTTGGTTTTAGTTGGGTTCTTGTTGGTCATCATGGTGGAAAAGTGTAAATTGTTGGTTTTTGGAGAAAATCAGGTAGGTTTAGGGGGACTTTTGGGGCAGAGTCATGTTTTTTGGGGTTTCCTTCTGTTTCTTGGGTGGTCCCGTTCTTTTTTGGGAAATTTTTGAGGTGTCTGGGGTTCTCCGTTGTGTTTTGTTGCGTTCTCGTTGGTCATCATGGTGTAAAATTGTAAATTGTGTGTTTTGGAGAACATCAGGTAGGTCTAGGGTTGTTTTAGGGTGGATCTATGGTATTTGGGCTTTTCTTTCTTTTTTTGGGGTGATCCTGTTCTTTTTTGGGGTGAATCTATGGTTTTGGGGGATTTCTTCTGTTTTTTATGGTTTTCCTCTGTTTTTTGGGGGGTGATGCAGTTCTTTTTTGGGGTGTTTTTGACGTGTTTTGTGGTCTCCGTTGGGTTTCGTTGGGTTTTCCGTGGTCATCATGGAGGAACAGGTTAAATTGTGGGTTTTGGAGAACATCAGATAATTTTAGGGTGGTTTTTGGGTGGATCCATTGTTTTGGGGGATTTTCTTTCGTTTTTGGAAGTGATCCCATTATTTTTTGGGGTGTTTTTGATGTGTTGTGGGGTCTCCGTTGGGTTTCGTTGGGTTTTCCGTGTTCATGGTGGTGGAAAAGTGTAGATTGTGTGTTTTGGAGAACTTCAGGTAGGTTTAGAGTACTTTTGGGGTGGATTCATTGTATTTGGGCTTTTCTTCTGTTTTTTGGGTGATGCAGTTCTTTTTTGGGGTGTTTTTGACGTGTTTTGTGGTGTCCGTTATGTTTTGCTGGGTTTTCCATTGTCATGGTAGTGGAAAAGTGAAGGTTGTGGGTTTTGGAGAACAACAGGTAGGTTTAGGGGGACTTTTGGGGCAGAGTCATGTTTTTTGGGGTTTCCTTCTGTTTCTTGGGGTGGTCCCGTTCTTTTTTGGGAAATTTTTGAGGTGTTTGTGGTTCTCCGTTGTGTTTTGTTGCGTTCTCTTTGGTCATCATGGTGTAAAATTGTAAATTGTGGGTTTTGGAGAACATCAGGTAGGTTTAGAGTGGTTTTGGGGTGGATCCATGGTTTTGGGGGATTTTCTTCCAGTTTTTGTGGTGATGCCTTTCTTGTTTGGGGTGATTTTGACGTGTTTTGGGGTGTCCGTTGTGTTTCGTTGAGTTTTCTGTGGTCATGGTGTTGGAAAATTGTAAATTGCGGGTTTTGGAGAACTTCAGGTAGGTTTACGGTGTTTTTGGGGTGGATCTATGGTATTTGGGGATTTTCTTCCAGTTTTGGGTGTGATCCCGTTCTTTTTTGGGGTGTTTTTGACGTGTTTTGGGGTCTCCGTTGGGATTTAGTTGGCTTCTCGTTGGTCATCATGGTGGAAAATGGTAAATTGTGGGTTTTGGAGAACAACAGGTAGGTTTAGGGGGATTTTTGGTGTGGATCTATGGCTTTTGGGGTTTTCTTTCTTTTTGGGGTTGAACCTGTTCTTTTTTGGGGTGTTTTTGACGTTTTTGTGTTCTCCGTTGGATTCTGTTGGGTTCTCGTTGGTCGTTAAGGTAAATGGGTGTGGATTGTGGGTTTTGAAGAAGATCAAGTGAGTTTAGGTTGGTTTTGGGAGGAAATTCATAGTTTTGGTTTTTTTTTTTCTTATGATCCATTTATTTTGGGGTGGTTTTGACATGTTTTGGGGTTTTGTTGGGTTTCCATTGGGTTTTCTGGTGGTTGGGAGTGGATTGTACATTTAGGAGAACATGAGGTAGGTTTAAGGGTTATTTGGGGGTTAAATCACGTTTTTTCTTCTGATCCTGTTCGCTTTTGTGGTGTTTTTGAGGTGTTTTGGTGTTTCCGTTGCGTTTCGTTGAGTTCCTAATGGGTTTTCTGGTGGTTGAGAGTGGACTTTGGGATTTGGAGAACATCAGGTAGGTTTAGGGGGACTTTTATGTTGGATCTATGGTATTTGGGGTTTTCTTCTGTTTTTTTTTGGGTGATGCAGCTCTTTTTTGGGATATTTTTGATGTGTTTTGGGGTCTCCGTTGGGTTTTGTTGGGTTTTCGGTGGTCATCATGGTGGAAAATTGTAAATTGTGCGTTTTGGAGAACATCAGGTAGGTTTAGGGGGTCTTTTTGGGTGGATTCATGGTATATGGGTCTTCTTCTGTTTTTTTGGGGTGATGCAGTTCTTTTTTGGGGTGTTTTTGACGTGTTTTGTTGTCTCCATTGGGTTTTGTTGGGTTTTCCGTGGTCATCGTGGTGGAAAATTGTAAATTGTGAGTTTTGGAGAACATCAGGTAGGTTTAGGGTTCTTTTGCCGTGGATCTATGGTTTTTGGGGGATTTTCTTTTAGTTTTGGGTGTGATCCTGTTCTTTTCCGTGGTTTTTTTCACGTGTTTTGGGATGTCCGATGGGTTTCGTTGCGTTTTCCATGGTCATCATGTTGGAAAAGTGTAAATTGTGGGTTTTGGAGAACATCGGGTAGGTTAAGGATTGGTTTGGATTGGATCTATGGTATTTGGGGTTTTCTTCTGTTTTCTGGAGGTGTTCCTGTTCTTTTTTGGGGTTTTTATTGACATAGTTTGGGGTCACCGTTTGGTTTCGTTGGTTTTCCTTTGTCATCCTGGTTGAAAATTGTAGATTGTGGGTTTTGGAGAACTTCATGTAGGTTTAGGGGGACTTTTGGGGTGGATTCAAGGTATTTGGGCTTTTCTTCTGTTTTTTGGTGTGATCCTGTTCTTTTTTGGGGTGTTTTTGACGTGTTTTCGGTTCTCCGTTGGGTTTTGTTGGGTTCTTGTTGGTCATCATGTTGGAAACTGGTAAATTGTGGATTTTGGAGAACATAGGTGAGTTTAAGGTTTTTTTTTGGTGGTGAATCTACGGTTTTGGTGGATTTCTTCTTTTTTTTAGGGTTTTCTTCTGGTTTTGGGGTGGTCCCCTTTTTTGGGGGGATGTTCTTTACGTGTTTTGGGGTCTCCGTTGGGTTTTGTTCGGTTCTTGTTGGTCATTATGTTAAATAGGAGTGGATTGTGGGTTTTGGAGAACATCAGGTAGGTTTAAGGTTTTTTTGGGGGTTAAATCACGTTTTTTCTTCTGATCTGGTTCGCTTTTGGGGTGATTTTTTAACGTGTTTTGTGGTTTTCGTTGTGTTTCGTGGAGTTCCTAATGGTTTTTATGGTGGTTGGGAGTGGACTTTAAGATTTGGAGAACATCAGGTATGTTTAGGGTGGTTTTGTATTGGATCCGTGCTTTTTGGGGTTTTCTTTCGTTTTGGGGGGTGATCACGTTCTTGTTTGTGGTGTTTTTTCTACATGTTTTGGGGTCTCCGTTGGGTTTCCTTGGTTTTTCTGTGGTCATGGTGGTGGAAAAGTGTAAATTGCGGGTTTTGGAGAACTTCAGGTAGGTTTAGGGGGAGTTTTGGGGTGGATTCATGGTATTTGGGCTTTTCTTCTGTTTTTTTGGGGTGGTGATCCTGTTCTTTTTTGGGTTGTTTTTGACGTGTTTTGTGGTCTGTGTTGTGTTTCCTTGGGTTTTCCGTGGTCATCATGGTGGAAAAGTGTAAATTGTAAGTTTTAGAGAACATCGGGTACATTTAGGGTGTTTTTGGGGTGGATCTTTGGTTTTGGGGGATTTTCTTCCAGTTTTGGTGTGATGCAGTTCATTTTTGGGGTGTTTTTGACGTGTTTTGGGGTCTCCGTTGGGTTTTATTTGGGTTCTTGTTGGTCATCATGGTGGAAAAGTGTAAAATGTTGGTTTTGGAGAACATCACGTAGGTTTAGGGGGACTTTTGGGGCAGAGTCATGTTTTTGGGGGTTTTCTTCTGTTTTTTTGGTGTTGTCCCGTTCTTATTTGGGAAGTTTATGAGGTGTATGGGGGTCTCCGATGGGTTTTGTTGCGTTCTTGTTGGTCATCATGGTGGAAAATGTTAAATTGTGGGTTTTGGAGAACATGGGTGAGTTTAAGTTATTTTGGGGGGGGGTTTGAATCTATGGTTTTGGGGGATTTCTTCTGTTTTTTAGGTTTTCTTCTGTTTTTTAGGGTGGTCCCGTTTTGTTTGGGCGTGTTCTTGACGTGTCTTGGGGTCTCCGTTGGGTTTTGTTGGGTTCTTGTTGGTCATTATGTTAAATAGGAGTGGATTGTGGGTTTTGGAGAACATCAGGTAGGTTTAAGGGCTTTTTGGGGGTTAAATCATGTTTTTTCTTCTGATCCGGTTCGCTTTTGGGGTGTTTTTGATATGTTTTTGGGGTTTCCGTTGTGTTTCGTTGAGTTCCTAATGGGTTTTCTGGTGGTAGGGAGTGGACTTTGTGATTTGGAGAACATGAGGTAGTTTTAGGGTGGTTTTGGGATTGGATCTGTGCTTTTTGGAATTTTCTTCCAGTTTTGTAGGTGATCCCGTTCTTGTTTGGGGTGATTTTGACGTGTTTTGGGGTCTCCGTTGGGTTTCGTTTGGTTTTCCGTGGTCATCATGGCCAAACAGGTTAAATTGTGGGTTTTGGAGAACATCAGGTAGGTTTAGGGTGGTTTTGGGGTGGATCTATGGTTTTGGGGTTTTCTTCTGTTTTTGGTGGTTATCCCGGACTTGTTTGGGGTGTTTTTTACGTGTTTTGATGTCTCTGTTGGGTTTTGTTGGGTTTCCATTGGGTTTTCTGGTGGTTGGGAGTGGATTGTACATTTAGGAGAACGTCAGGTAGGTTTAAGTGTTTTTTTGTTGTTAAATCATGTTTTTTCTTCTGATCCTGTTCGCTTTTGTGGTGTTTTTGAGGTGTTTTGGGGTTTCCGTTGTATTTCGTGTAGTTTTGACAAATTGACAAGTCCTTGAAGTCCCTTTTGATTTCTCACAGGCTATGCGTTGCCACTCCTTCTCCTCCCAGATATAGGACGAGCAATCGGTAATAGTCTGACGGTTTAACCAAGCTGGGAAGCCTCCTTGTGATGTCCTAACCCAGGCCCCACGAAGGCAGCAGATTTCCCTTAGAGGAGGGTCCCTTCTACATATTGGACCCTCTGTTCCGCTGATTGATAAATCACCCACAACTGAAACTCACCTTTTCTTCCTGCTGCCTGTGGTCACTATACGGGGGGGTTGGCTTTTCCAACCCTGCCAATATCTCTGGTGGAGAGGGATTGTAGCCTTTTCCATCCATCGATTGCCTTTCGGCCTCCAGGGCCTTATACCTGTTGCGCAGGTCTACCTGATAGTGTGATATGGGTGAGATTTTGGTAAAACTGCAAACACAAACATTAGAGTGATTACTGGTACCTACCACAGCATTATCTACGACTATAGAATCACAATGACTTCTCATGCAAACACAACCTTTCCCAATATATACAAGTACAGTTTCAAGGGTTTCATTAGGATGTATCTCAAAGTGGCAAATATTTTGCTCAGTCTCAAGACAAATGTCCTGGGATCCCAGCGTGTTACTTTCACAGATGGAACCTTTTTGTTCACACACAATACATGCATTTACATCAATTGTTTGCCACTTTCCTCCCTTTTGATGGGCCCATACTTTATGCCCTTTAGGATAAAGTATAGTTCCATTATGATTGAGTCCTAATGCAATGATTGGCTATACATTGTATACGGTGGCATTACTTATAGTAAGTATAAAGGCAACAATTTGATCATTTTCTGCATAAAGGGTAAAGTTGACTAATTGCCACCATGCTTGAAAATCTTTTTCAAATTCTGAAGCATTATCCCAAATAAATTTTTGAATTTCAGTGGGCAAAGTTCCTCCTTCACCCTCTCTAATAATAGCTGCTGCTACAGATTGTATACATAACTGCGTTTGGATACAGCACCAAGCAAGGGAGGTATTGCCTTGGCTTTTTCCAAGGGCATGTACAATTAATTGATGATATAGAAGCCATTCCTTTGCTAAAGACAATAAAGATGATTTTTATTGGATGGTCTAGTTACTATAGTCGGAAACTAAACCTACCCCTAACCTAAAACTAACCCAACACTAACACTAACACTAATCCTAACGGCTGCCCGCGGATCTAAACCTAACGCTCAAACCCTAACCCTAACCCTAACCCTAACCCTAACCTAACCCTAACCGGAACACTAACGCTAAACCTAACCCTAACACTTACCTAAACCTAACCCTAACAAAAGACTAACCCTAACCCTAAACCTAATCATAACGGCTGAGAGCAGATCTAACCCTAACACTCTAATCCTAAACCAAACCCCATCCCTAAACCTAACATAACACTAACCCTAACACTAACCAGAACCCAAACCCGAACCAAAACCATAACAATAACAATAACCCTAAGCCTAACCCTAATCCTAACCCAACCTTAATCCTAATCCTAACCGTAACCCTAACCCTAACCGTAACAGAACCCTAACCCTAACCCTAACTCTAACCATTACGCTAACACTAATCCCAACCCTAACACTAACTCTACCCCTAACCCTAACCCTAACGGCTGCCCGCAGATTTAAGCCTAAAAATCTAAACCTAAATCTAAGTCGATCCCTAACCCTAACCCTAATCCCAACAGAACCCTAACCCTTACCATAACCCTAACCCTAACAATAACACTAATCCTAACCGTAACCCTAACCCTAACCCCAACCATAACCTACCACTAACCCTAATCCTAAAATTAACCCTAACCCTAACACTACCCTAACCTTAACCCTAAACCTAACACTAACTCTAACCCTAACGCTAACCCTAAACCTAACCCTACCCTAATGTAACCCAAACCCTAACCCTAACCCTAACATAACACTAACCCTAACCCTAACAAAACGCTAACCGTAACGCTAACAATAACCCTAACCCTAACCCTAAAAAACCCTTAACCCTAACCCTAAACCTATACCTAAGCCTAACGCTAAAGCTAACCCTAACCCTAACGCTAACCCAAACCCTATCCCTAACCATAACCCCAACCTTAACCCTTACACAACCCTAACTCTAACCCAAATCCTAACCCTAACCCTAACCCTAACCCTAATCCCAAAAGAACTCTAAACCTTGACATAAACCTATCCCTAACCTTAAACCTAAATCTTACCCTAACCCTAACACTAACCCTACCCATAACCTAAACCTAATCCTACTCCTAACCCTAAACCTACCCCTAACGCTAACATAACCCTAAACCTAACCCTACCCTAACCTAACCGTAACACTAACCATAACCCTAAACCTAACCCTAACCATAACCTAACCCTAAACCTATTCC